>NC_133664.1:160534377-160704334 GCF_037893015.1 Macrotis lagotis | reverse complement strand
CTGAAAAAGCTTTTGACAAAATATAGCACCCATTCCTACTAAAAACACTAGAGAATGTAGGAATGAATGGACTATTCCTTAGAATACTAAGTATCTATCTGAAACCATGGATAAGCATTATATTCAATGGGGAGAGGCAAAAAGGCATTCCCAATAAGATCAGTCGTGAAACAAAGATGCCCATCATCACCACTACTATTCAGCATCATAGTAGAAAAAAAAGGATAAAAGAAGGTGGCTAAGCCTTTCCAGATCTAAAATTAGATAATACAGCATCAGTCATCACTACTGTCTGGTATTGGCTAAGTAATGGAGTGGTGGATCAGTGGAATAGACTAGGTGCAATAGCAGGAAATGATTATAGTAATCTGCTGTTTGACAGACACAAAGAGTCCAGCTATTGGGATAAAAAACTCTCACTTTGATAAAAACTGTTTGGAAAATTGCAAGTTAGTATGGAAGAAACTTAGATTAGAACAACACCCGACACCCCATACCAAGATAAGATCAAAATGGATACAGGATTTAGACATAAACCAGACTCTGGAGCTCTGACCACATTCAGATCCTGATCGCAGTCTAGGCCCCCCCATAGAACAGCAGGGCCCCCCACCTCGGCCCCGTGGCAGAGGGGGACATTTATGGTCATTCACAGATCAGGAGGGAGGACAGAGCCTCACACACTGAGACCCTTGTGGGAGTGTCCCAAAAGTTCAGGAAGCACCCCAAAAAACAGGCTTAGTCTGGGAAAATGAAAAACAAGAGGAAGACCATTGGGAAATATTTTGCAAATGAGCCCAAGAAGGATCAAAATACTCAGTCTGAAGATGAGGAAGCACAAGCTCCTGCATCTAAAGACTCCAAGAAAAACAGAAATTGGGCTCAGGCTATGATAGAGCTCAAAAAAGACTTTGAAAATCAAATGAGGGAGTTAGAAGATAAACTGGGAAAAGAAAGGAGAGAGATGCAGGAAAAACATGAAAATGAAGTCAGCAGCTTAGTCAAGGAAATCCAAAAAAATGCTGAAGAAAATAGCATGCTAAAAACCAGCTTAGGTCAAATGGATAAAACAGTTCAAAAAGTTATTGAGGAGAAGAATGCTTTAAAAAGCAAAATTGGCCAGATGGAAAAAGAGATAAGAAAACTCTCTGAGGAGAACAAATCCTTCAGACAAAGAGAATTCAGGGAGATTGATGAATTTACCAGAAATCAGGAATCAATACTTCAAAAACAAAAATTTAGAAAGAAAATTAGAAGAAATTAGAAGGAAATTTAGAGGAAAATTAGAAGGAAATTAGAGGAAATTAGAGGAATTTAGAGGAATTAGAGGAATTAGAGGAAATTAGAGGAAATTAGAAGGAAAATTAGAAGGAAAAATTAGAAGAAAATGTGAAATATCGCATTGAAAAAACAACTGATATGGAAAACAGATTTAGGAAAGATAATTTGAAAATTATTGGAATACCTGAAAGTCATGATCAGGAAAAGAGCCTTGACATCATTTTCAAAGAATTACTACAGGAAAATTGCCCTGATGTTCTAGAAGCAGAGGGCAAAATAGAAATGGAGAGACTCCACCGATACCCCCGAGAAAGAGATCTCAAAAAACCAACCCCCAGGAATATGATAGCCAAGTTCCAGAACTCCCAAGTCAAAGAGAAAATATTACAAGCATCCAGGACACAGTTCAAATATCGTGGAGCTGCAGTCAGGATCACACAGGACTTAGCAGCAGCTACATTGGAAGCTCGTAGGGCTTGGAATACAATATACCGGAAGCCAAAAGAGCTTAGAATGCAGCCAAGAATGAACTACCCAGCAAGGCTGAATGTCCTCTTCCAGGGAAAAAGATGGACTTTCAATGAACCAGGGGAATTTCAAAGGTTCCTTTTGGAATGGCCAGAGCTGAATAGAAGGTTTGATCTTCAGATACAGGACTCAGGTGAAGCATGGAGATTGGAGGAGAGGGGGGAAATATGAGGGACTTAATGAGGATGAACTTCATGCATGGAAAAATGATACTGATAATATTCATATGAACCATCTCAGTTAATAGAGCAGGTGGAGGGAGCTTTTATAGTTGAAGCACAGGAGAAAGCTGAATTCGAAGATAAAATATGGTGTAAAAATTTTGTCAATAAGAAAAAAAAAGGGAAATGGAATGGGAGAAAGAAAAAGGAGAGGGGGAATAGTCCAAGCTATTTCACATAATAAGATTTTTTTTATTACATTGAGTTATTGCAATGATATGGAAGGGGGGAGGCAAGGGGGAATGAGGGAACCTTTGCTCTCATCAGAGATGGCTAGGAGAGGAAACAGCAAATATACTCAATGGTATAGACAACTGGAGTAAGAAGGAGGGGGGAGCAGGGGGAAGGGGTGGGGATGTAAATAAAGGAGGAGAGGATGGACCATGGGGGGACAGTGGTCAGATATAACACATTTTCTTTTTTTTACTTGCAAGGGGCTGGGATTGGATGGCCTGCCCAGGACCATAGGGCCAGTTGGATTCTGGGCCTAAAGGGGTGGTATGGAGGCTCAGGGCTTCTTGGCCCCAGGGCCAGGGATCTGTCAGCTGTGCCACTCAGCAACCCTACAGCAGAGTCAGAGTGAAAGGAGAGAGAAAATATAGTACATGTAGTGAAGAAATAAGAAAGGAGGGAGTTGCGATCAGCAATGGCAATGTTGGAAAAATATGGAAGTAACTTTTGTGATGGACTTATCATAAAGAATGTGATCCACCCACGACAGAGTTGATGGTGTTGGAACAAAGACTGAAACACATTTTTTGTTATTATTATTTGGGGGAGGGTGCAGGGCAAGTGGGGCTGGATGGCCTGCCTGGGGCCACATAGCAGGGTGATCATTGGGTGTCTGGGGCTGGATTCGGACCCAGGTGCTCCTGGCTCAAGGGCCAATGCTCTGTCTGCCACCCAGCCACCCCTACTATTATTACTATTTTATTTTATTTTGGGTCTTTTTTTCCCCCCTTCTTTTTGGTTTTTGCAGGGCAGTGGGGATCGGGTGTCTTGCATATCACATGGCTGGGTGATTATTGGGTTTATGAGGCTGGATATGGACTCGGGTGCTTGTGGCTCTAGGGCTGATGCTTCGTCCATTGCAGAACCTGGCCATACCTACAATTATTACTATTATTTTTTTTAATTTTAATTTTTTTCTCCCCCCTTTACTTTTTTGCTCAAGCAAGTCTATCTATATTCAATGGGGGAGGGGTATTTTGTTTACTTGTAAACAAGTATATCTTATTAATGTAAAGAAAAACATTTGTACAAAATGAGAATAAAAAATAAATAAAAAACCAAAAAAATAAAAAAAAACAAGCTAGATGCTTTTGATTACATTAAATTAAAAAGCTTTTGCACAGACAAAACCACTGTAACCAAGATCAAAAGAAATGTAGAAAATTGGGAAACAATTTTTGCAACAAAAAAGACTTATTTCTAAAATATACAGAGAATTGAGTCAAATTTTAACAAAAAGTTATTCCCCAATTGACAAATGGTCAAAGGATATGCAAAGATAATTTACAGATGAGATTAAAGCCATTCTTAGTCAAATGAAAAATTGCTCTAATTCACTACTTATTAGTGAAATGTAAATTAAAGCATCACCAAGGTACCACCTCACACCTCCCATACTGGTCAATATGACCAGAAAGGACAATGATCATTGTTGGAAGGGTTGTGGGAAATCTGGGACACTAATGTGGAGCTTTGAACTCATCCAACTTTTCTGGATAGTAGTCTGGAACTATGCCCAAAGGGCAACAAAAATTTGCATACCCTTTGATCCAGCAATACCACTACTGGGCCTATAATCTGAAGAGATGATGAAAAAAGGGTAAAAACATCACTTATACAAAAATATTTATAGCAGCCCTGTTGGAAAAAATAAATTGGAAATCAAGTAAATGTCCCTCAATTGGGGAATGGCTTAGCAAACTGTGGTAAATGTATGTCATAGAACACAATTGTTCTATTAGAAACCAGGAGGGATGGGAATTCAGGGAAGCCTGGAGGGATTTGCATGAATTGATGCTAAGTTAAATGAGCAGAGGCAAGAAAAACACTGTACACCATGACAGCAACATGTGGGTGATGATCTACCTTGATGGACTTGCTCATTCCATCAGTGCAGCAACCAGGGACAATTTTGGACTGTCTGCAATGGAGAATACCTTCTGTATCCAGATAAAGAACCGTGGGGTTTAAACAAAGTTCAAGGACTATTACCTTTAATTTAGGGGGAAAAAACCTGATATCTTATTGTCTGATCTTGCTAACTCTTTTACTTTATGTTTCTTCCTTAAGGATATGATTTCTTTCTTATCACATTCAATTTGGATCAATATATACCATGGAAATAATATAAAGACTGGCAAATTGCCTTCTGTGTGTGGGGGGGTGAGTAAGATTAGGTGGGAAAATTGTAAAACTCAAAATAAATAAATTAAATCTTTAAAAAAATAGAATTGGTATAAAATGAATGGGTTGTTTATTTACATTATTTTCCCCAAGGTTTTGGATACCTAAAAAGTGAAATAGCCTTAGTTTTAACATGATTTTTAAAGTTATGAGAAATTTTTAAATTACAATATTTTCTTGGAAGTCTCAGGTTTTATTACCATTTATAGAGGTCGGAGTATTATAATAGTGTCTGCCTCAATATTATGATAGCTCACATTGGTTAATGAGCAAGGATTTTTTGAATAACTACTCTGTTTGAGGCATTGCAAAGAAATTACATTCCTTGATGCAGATGAAAACAAAATTCTTAAGTATTTAGGAGACATTAGAGAGATCTAGAAATGAGATCAGGTGCGTTATTAACTCCAGGGGGTAGGGGGCAAGGCAAGCATCCATTTAGTGATATAGTGTTCTGAAATGTAGGCTTCTTGTGAAGAGTGATTGAATGAACAGTCTGTTTGGACCTTTTCATTTTATGGAGAGTCCAGGAAGGGATATAGCAGAATTCATAAGTGAATTGGAAAAGAGGATAGAGGGCTTTCCTCAAAACTAAGAAGATCTGGTTCCAAGTCCTATTAAAATGACCATGAACAAATCACTTAATCTCTTAATTTCTTAGGTAACTCTCTAATACTATAAAATATAGAGTAGGTGTTGACCTGTATAAGTAAAGGTTGTTTCCTAACTTAAGTGTTCCCTTTGCCAATGAAATCCTCAATCCATTCTTTATCTTAAAGTTATATAAAAATAATGAATAATCACAAAATTTTCTTTTCTATATTTCACCAGAAATATAGGTTTTGTTTTCCCCTTGAGAACAAAAGGTATTGGCTTTTATGACAGCAATGGTTGGTATGGATTTTAAATTTTCATGGTTGAAGTCACCCAATTCCCAAATAAATATAATCTTGAGTATCCCAGAATATGGATCAATCAAAATCAATATGTCATCTAGTTTATGGAATTAAAATTCAATCTTATCCATACAAAGTATCCAGTTATCTCTCCAGACTGAATATTTGTGATTTTAATGATCCTGCTGAGCTCTTCCTACTCTTAAACTAAATGAATTTTAACTTTTCAGTTTTACATGATAATTTTGGAAAGCCTTGGTAAAAGTGTGAAAACAAAAAAAAAATCTTCCTTAACAAAAAAATGTGAAATTATATAATGCTGAAACAAGTATTCAAGGCAAAAGAGGAAAACAACAGCCAAACTGCTTGTTTGGCATCAAATAGGCAAATCATTTAATTGTCTAATTGAATTCCATACTTTCCAAGTTTCTGAGTTTGCATTGTGTAGCTAAGGCCAAAGCTGGTTAAAAATTAGATGAAAGACTACCTAGAATCTCAAGCTATACATAAATATCAAGAATAATTACAGTGTAACTGCTATAACTTTGATAATTTTAATTCATTGCTAATGAATTGCTAGGTTTTGCTTAATATTAAATAAATTATAGAAAGCAATTATTTTTACTCTATTAGCAGAAAATGTCTATTGCAATCAGAATTTTATTGCTGGAAAAGAATTTAGAGATAAACTAACACAACCATTTCATCTTACAAATAAAGAAACTGGGCTCTTAACTGTGTTTTAACCAGACTCTTACATTAGTTAAAATAGTTATCCAAGGTTATTCAACTGGTAAGTGTCAAAATTGGAATTTGAGCTCACATTTTCTTATTAATAGGTTAGTATTCTTTCCATCACCCCAAAGAAAGTGCATAGTTGTAAAAATTTGTGAATTAGAAAAATGATTTTTATATAATTTAAAATTACACTGCAAATCTTATCATGCAATATATTTTGATTAACAGGATGACATGTGGCACTTTGGGAAAAGAAATATGTTCAAAAGTTATTGCAACAAATGAAAAATTCTTCTAGCCTATTTTTATTTCACTTCACTTAACAGTATATGTTCATGCAGACATAATACATATACACATAAAATACTTTCTGGATGATATTTCTGTGACTGGAATGAGATTAAGATCATAAAAATGAGTAAACTATAGACTCTGAGATTAATAAATCTACTAGTAGAGTTTCCCTAAGGTTTGGAGTTCTTGAAAATGTTTTCCAATTTTACACAGCATTTTCCCAGTAATTGAAGCCATTATTCTTCAGGGAAATTTAATTTACAAAGAAAACATGGTTTTCAGTCTTAATGGAAGCATGTATCAGAAAGAAAATGATTTCAGAATTTTTTTGCTTTTCATATCTGAAAGGATAAATAGTAAACACATGAAGCAACTCCATGCCAGAACTACACCAAGTTGAAATTTCAAAAAACTTCTTGGAAGTTGCACACTTGCCAATTACAGCAGGAAAAACAAAAGTTGTTCTGGAACCAGGGAATCACATAACTGAGATGAGATTTCTTTTCAGTGTAATCAGAAAAAACTATTTAAATAATAGGAATTTTAAAATTTCTGTTAAAAAAAGAAGTTTGGTTTCTAAAATAGCATAATAATAATAGCATAATTAGATTAGTTGATCATGTCCTTATTATTTATGGAGAAAGAGTCCAAAAGAACCCATATGATCTGACCAGATTCATATAATTACATAGTGACATAGTAAGACCTAGAACCCAAGGATCCTGGTTCAAAGACCAATGTGTTTTTCATCATATGGTGGAATCTCTTTTTCTTTTTCAAAAGCAAAATTGTGGGGCAGCTAGGTGGCACAGTGGATAGAGCACTGGCCCTGGAGTCAAGAGTACCTGAGTTCAAATCTGGCCTCAGACACTTAATAATTATCTAGTTGTGTGGCCTTGGGCAAGCCACTTCACCCCATTGCCTTGCAAAAACAAAAAAACTAAAAAAAAAAAGATAGCAAAAATTGTTTCTTATGTACCATTGAGAATCCACAAACACCGATATCTCATATGTGGATAGGGGAAAACCCTGCAATACATTTCTAATTTATCTTATCTTTCATCATGTCAGATCACAAACATCTTTTCCAATTCTAGCAAATGTCTGTCTTATTTTCTTAGTGCAATATGGTTTTGCTTTTGTGATAGCAATGAGAAAATTCAAGGAATCAAAAGTTGTTCATATGTATGAGGTTTCATGAAGAAGAAATAAATAACTGTTTTCTGAAATATCTAAAGAACTTAAACAAGAAAATATTCTTAATTTCAAGTAAGAAAGAATAACAAGTAAAAATCATAAAATAAAAATAAATAGCATAATTAAATAACACCAAAATGACCTTGGTTGTTTTGTATATGCAAAATGTTTGCTATAAGGCCAGGCAACACAATGAATTATGGAGAATAGTCCTTAATATCTAAAAGATTACATTCTCTAGTAAAGAAGAAACAGACAACTTTACCCTGTTAGTATTAGAGGTTCTTAAATGTTGGGTCTGGACCATGTGACAACATCCATTTCAACATTATGATTTTTAGAAGTGAGTATAATTCTTTTATTAATAATATTTTGTTCTTCAGAGTAAGAATATTGTGTTTATAAGGCACTTGTGACCTGTTAAAGTCTTTCCCCATTTTATTAAGAGATGGAGAACATGTTTTTCCTTAAACTTCCAAATCTCTTCCCTTTTTAAAGAGAAGATAGTTATCATCCTTCTATGTAGTCCTCAGAGGAGCTGTAGTCTCTAACCTTTTAAGTGCATTTAAAGCATAAGTGGTATGCAATCCATGGCATTTCATTAGGGATCTATTATCTATGTTAGCACACTTGATTTCTGTTGGATTACTTTATTGTACACCATTGGAGATTTACTCTCTTTTAAAGTCTGGCAATAATAATGAATCTGTTGTTTACTGTAGTAACAACTGTCATGATATAAGATTATAGAGTCCACCCATGGCGGGGTCATATTTCCCATTATATTCCCTATAGTGCTTTTAGGTATAATAAAGATCTATACTCTTCATGAGCTTTACAGCTTAGTTGGTTTCAGAAAAGGGACATATTTTGGATCTGGACTATAATAATCTGTACCTGCTTGGATTTCAATCAAACCTGGTTAATTATAGAATAAATTTTCTTGGAAGTGCCTTCTTATTAGCTTTTGAATGTTTTATAATATACATCTTTACTTGTATTTCTTTTGCATGTTTTTAACCTCTGACATATTTATTTGGATAATTGTAGAAGTATGTTTCATAGAAGCATACTATTTAATATCTATGTAAATATTTTTTGACATGGTGCCCAGGACATGTTTTAGATGTAACAAATACTAGAATAACACAAAATCCTTTCAAATAGATACATTTGTAACATCAAGTGGCTTCCATCATCTTCCTTTAAATGTAGAAATTACATCAAGTAGCCCACAACTGGATTGTTTTAGATTCCTCATTTTTACATTCATTTCCTTTCTCAAGACAGAGGTGAGATGTGTAGCTTTATTATGGAAATCTGTGGGGGCTAGTTTTATATGCCTTCTAATTTGCTCATCTTAGTTCTGAAGAAGAAGAACTAAAACTCAGGAGTCTTACTCTAAAATCAAAAAGGCAGCCTCAGCTAATTTTCCTCCTAGTAGTGTCACTTAGGAAAAGCTGAAGTTGTTGTAAAATTCAAAAGTAAAATGCTCAACCTGAAACTGAGAGTTAAAAAGATTTCTATCTAAACCTCCCATTTTAAAAATAAGGAAAGTGAGGTGGAATGATTTGTTCAATTCAGTTCAACAAGCCAAACATTTATTGAGTACCTGTATATCACCAGTCTTATGTGCTTGGAACTGAAGAGACTAAAGATAAAGATGGAAAAAAATTCTTTCCATAAGGAATTTTGATTCTCTTGAAAACTAGGGTTATAAAAGAAATAATAGTCAGATTAGGAAAAAAAAATACTCTGACTTCAAATCCATTCTTATTTTTTTATCATTATGTTATTTATAAATCTAAAATAGAAGCCAAGAACAAATGTTTAAAGAAAACAAAAATAAATTTTCAGTATTATGTCTGTAACTTTGTTGTTGTTTGTCCTTCATTCTTTAAGAGGACCATGACATCAGGAAAGTGATGTCATGGCTTGTAACTGAATTGGATTTAAGTGAACCAGAACCATGAAAAAATCACCAGACTCACTCTCTCTCCTTCAGACATCTGGGTTCAGTGGCCAGATATGGGTCAGAATGACTAAATGACTGGAGATGCAGTGGGAGACCTTGGCCTTTCTAAACCAATGTCTTTAACCCATCTCAGTTTGGTTTGGGCTAACAGCCATTCAGTG
Organism: Macrotis lagotis; assembly: GCF_037893015.1. Lineage (NCBI taxonomy): Eukaryota > Metazoa > Chordata > Mammalia > Peramelemorphia > Peramelidae > Macrotis > Macrotis lagotis. Next base: position 160,694,628 of record NC_133664.1, on the reverse strand, counting down.
ATTAATTAGTCCGGTAAGAGAAAAATGAAGCAAAGAATAGATTCTTTTACCTAGCCAATAAAAAAAAAGAATCAACTTAGGAAGACCCCTAGGGATTCTAACTAAAACAAAAAAGAGTGCTATTTATACTCTAAATCATCATAATCCAAACACACACCAAGTGAGGCTTTTGTTGTCCTATCCATGAGAGCCAGAATTGGCTTTAAAAAAATCTAGCTGGTAAACCCCAAGATATGGTGTAAGGTTTCAGAGATCAAAATTTTTACTTCTTTGGGCAGAACACCTGTAAGTAAGAGTATATATGATTCCCTATATGAAGGGAGAAGAGGGAGAGAAAGGAAGGAGGGAAGAAAGGAGCTAGCTGCTTTGCCCTACTGAAACTGAACAATTGGATTCCCAATGGAGCAGCTACTACTACTCACAGATGGTTGTTTGTCTTTAATTTTCAAAATGGATAATTATATCAGAAAGGCAATATCATGATATGCAAGTGTATTGCATTTAAGTGAGGAAGGGCTGTGCAAAATCACCAACCTCACTCTTTTTTCTGGAATCATCTTGGTTTAGTGGCAAGGTAACAAGTAAGGAGTGGGTGGTGGGTAAGGTTACAAAGGAACTTGCATTTGAATTAAATAGATAGTATGTGAGGTTGTAGTTAGTCCTTATTTTTCCCCAGAAAGACCAATGGTATCACTGTAATATCTTGACTTCTAAATTCATTGTATTTAAATAATGAAGAATTGCACAGTCTTCAGTCCCACTTCCTGTTTCTGAGTCTCCCCTGTGAGTGGCACAACAAAATTCAAGATGACCCAGGATACAATGGATGACCTTGGGGTTTTCAATCACAGGCCAAGCTTTAAGCATTCCACAGTGCCTCCTTTAGCCCTCTTCATGGCTTTTGGAGCAGACTGTTCTCATCTGTTCATTCTAGCTGGTGAAAGTCTTCACCTACTTGGGGATAGACATTTTGGTAACTCAGCAAAAAATCTGAGGTCTGTCAGGTATCCTCAACCTCGTTTAATCTGCCTTAGCAATTTATTGGTGTATATCCCCTACATATACTACAGCTTTTAGTAGTCACAGGTTAGAGTGGGGTGATAGGTGAACATCAAAGATGGATGAGCAGACCTTAAAAGAACTAGGCAGAGCTTCCCCCAGAGGTATTAGTCCTTTTTGAATAACCCAAGATGTTAAAAATGTGGACAATACTAGGGTGGAGATCTAAAATTGACACTCAGATGACCAAGGCTAACTAAAGGGTCGAGGTGGCATTTAGGCCATTTTTTTCCAGGACAAGAATGTAGGTGATGAATAAAATTACAAAGCTAAGTTTAGATTCATGTAGGCTTAAAGAGTATAAAACTTAAAAATAAAATTAAAATAATTTTTAACTTTATACTTGAACCCATCTCCTATGGGTTCAATGATCACCTGTAGTGAGATAATCCCTGGATCTGCAAGTCTAGCCCAAATTCAGTCAAACACCATCAACTGCCTCATGAATATCTTGTCCAAAATAAAACTCTTTCTGCCTAAACCCTACCCTAGACCAAACTTCCCTTTTCCTTTGAAAGGTTATCATATTCTCTTATTCATCCTGTCTCAAATCTCACTTGAATATAGCCTACAAATCCAATCCATTGTCAAATCTTGTCATTTCTGCCAGTACTTAGATATGTTTACTTCTTTCTGTTTCTGCATCTTTAGGACAAATTATTTCACTGAAAAATTTGAATCCATTCATTGAGAGCTCCTTAGTATCCCTTCCTTCTCCTTCCATATAACCCAGGCACCATTCTCAAAATCTGTGATGTCTTGACTTCTACATGAATTGTATTTTAGTGAAAGTGAGTTACATAGTCATCAGTCTTACTCTCTGTTCCTGGGTCATCCAAGTCCTATGGCAGGACAGAATTCAAGTAGACTGGGAAGACAGAATGCAGTGAATGACTTTTATGTCTTCACCCCACTTACAAAAGTGTCCCTTTTCCCTGCTAAGGCAGCTCCCTCCACCATGCACATACCATTTCATCCTGCTTTCTCCAGAATATTGTTTCCTCTAGTTTTCCCAGTATTTCACTAAACCTGTTTCCTCATCTGTAAAATAAGGGGAATGAACTCCATGACCTCTTAGGTCTTTTGCAGTTATAATTTTGTGAAATTTCAGAGAAATTGTTAATTTTGGAATTTTATGAATTGATGTGATATTTGAAATCTTCAGGAGAATGCTAGAACATTATTTGTTGAAGAAACCCAACTTAACAAAGTTTATTAAAATGGATTGAAAAAGCTGAGAAACAATACAGGTTTACATGAATTTTTCTTTAGTATCTTCTCCTGGGAACTCTCATCTCAAAGCAGGCAAAGCTGTCATAGCCCAAACTTCTATGTGGACAACAAATATACCAAAATATAAATTATTTGTTAGTTTCTCCAATTATCTATTTCAACCATTGATAATAGTGGAACCACTAGACCCAATTTAGAAGCTACTCTGCTATACTAGAAAGCAGAAAAAGAATTTAAGAAGGTGAAATAGGGAAAGTATTTGGATATGTTCAAGTAAATACAGAAGAAATGTGTGTTATCATGATATGATTTTTAAAATATTCTGCTATTTTTTCTATTTGCTTGGAATAAGATATCTTAAAGAGGGAAAAAAATCCAAGCAAATAGAAAAAAGAGTAGAGAAGATATTATCATTATTATTATTATTATTGTTGTTGTTGTTGTTGTTATTATTATTACTATTGCCTATGGACAAATCCCAAGAGACAATTGAGAAGATATTGTTAACTTTGAAGCTATATGACTAATTTATCATCTTTGTATTCTAAAAAAGTCTTTGTGAGAATGGTTTAAAGAGTAGCTGAGGGAAATTTTCTTATTTAAAGTCTAATCTGCATTATTATTTCTCCATTATTTTTCTTCAATCCTAGACAATCTACTAAACTAAAAATTAAAAAATAATCAAGCTTTGATTTTGCAGCATCTTATGATTTCAGAGCTATAAATATTCATACTGAAAATAAAACTATTGGTTCTCCCTTGGAGCTTATATAGTCATCATGAATATCTAGTACTGATGTCTGAAAATGAAAACACACTATTATACTTTGGGTGTGGACTCAAGATGGTGGCATGAAGTTAGGAAGCTGCCAGAGCTTTTCTCAAAACAACTTTAAATAAAACATCTTCAACACAAATCTTGAAACTACAAATCCCAATACAAAAAGAATGAAGCACTTACTCAACTCAAGAAATCATGGAGGATCTTCAGCTAAGTGTTTCTTCTGGGTAAAGGGGAAGTATAATACAGTCTAGATGGGAAAATTGAAAAGCCAACAAGAGATTTTTAGCCATAGCACAGTTTAGGTCAAGGTTTAGCAAGCCAGTATGACAACTGTGGACCACTAGTGAGGGTCCCAAACAAAGATTGGAAAATAAAATTTGAGCCCTGGGAAGGTTGAGATAATAGACAGAACTGGGCTGAGAACACACCTCTGCCTAAACAATGACTTGGCCTAAATGGTTTAACAAGTAATAAGTCAAGGATCAGTCTCCAACCCTAGCACAAAAATTTGGGGACTATACTCCCTATAGTTTAGAAGCAGAGTATGACTATCAAAATGACCAAAAAATGCCCCCCCAAAACATAGAAAGCTGTCATTCTTACAGGGAAGATAAAAATACTATCTCAGATGAGGAAATCAATGAGAAAATGCTTACAATGTGAAGCCTCAAAGGAGTTTATGAATTGACCTTAAATCCAAAAAGACCTCTTGAAATAGTTTAAAAATATTTTAAAAACCAAAGAAGAGAGGACAAAGAAAAATGAAGAAAAGATATGAGAGCCATGCAGGAGAATTCTAAAAAAGTGACTGAAGAAATCAATTCCTGTAAAAATAAAAATATTCAACTGGAAAAAGAAAACAACTTATTCAAAATAAAATTAAACAATTGCAAAAGGAGCACAACAGCTAAAAGAAAAAAGAAAATAAAATCTTTGGCTTATTCATTTTATATTATTACAATAATCTTGTTGTTAGAGTAAACATAAGCCCCCCCCAAAAAAGATAGAGAAATCTCAAGAATACTGAAAGACAAAAAATGTGCACTTCAATCTGTGATCAGATTCCAATGGCTCTGTCTCTGGGATGAGTTGTCTTCTTTATCATAAGTCCACCAGAGAAGTTATTTCTATATTTTTCCCACAATTGCTTTTACTATCTTTATCCTTCACTCTATTCCTCCCACCCCTATTTATTCTATTCTCTTTCTTCTTTCACCTTGTCCCTGTTCAGAAGTTTTATGTATCTGAGTACCCTCTGCCATGATCTTCTCTCTCTTCTATCACCTACTAACCCCCTTCCCTACCCCCTTTCCCCTTATACCATCCCTTTCCACTCATTGTTCCCTAGGGCAAGATGGATTTTTATATCCTATGAAGTATGTTTGTTATTTTCTCTCTGAGACATTTCTAATGAGAATGAAGGCTGACTCATTCCCCCTCAACCTTGGCCCATTCCAATCCATTGCAAAAACTTTTTTTTGACTCTTTGATTTGAAATATCTCAGCCTTTTCTTCTTCTCCCTTCTCTTCCTCCCAATAATTTCCTTTATCACCCATTGACTCCATCTTTTTCCTATATTATACCATTATATTCAGCTCCCGCCTCTTCCTTTTACATAGGTATATACATATACATATATGTGTGTGTGTGTGTGTGTGTGTGTGTGTGTGTGTGTGTGTGTATACTCCTTCTAAGTGCTCTTATAAATGAGAAAGTTCATATGAGTTATCAGTATCTTCTTCCCATGCAGGAACACAAACAGCAACATCAGTTAGGTTTCTCCTAATTAGACCTCGTTCATCCCCTCTAAGCTTCATATGAGTCCTGTACTTGGAGATCAAACTTTCTGTTCAGCTCTGGCTGTTTCAATAAGAAAGTTTGAAAGTCCCCTGATTCCTTGGAAGTCCATCTTTTCCTCTGAAAGAGGATGTTGAGTTTTGCTGGGTAGTTGATTTCCAGTTGTAATCGAAGCTCTTTTGCCTTTGGGAATATCATAATCCAAGTCCTACAAGTCCTTAATGTAGATGCTGCCAAATCTTTTGTAATCCTAACTATAGAGCTATGGTAGTTGAAAGGTTTGTTTTTAACAGCTTTTAGTATTTTCTGTTTATCTTTGGAGTTTTAGAATTTGGCTATAATGTTCCTGGAAGTTTTTGGAGGGGGATCTCTTTCAGGTGGTGATCAGTGAATTCCCTCAATTTCTATTTTACCCTCCGCTTCAAGGATCTCAGGACAATTTTGCTGTACTATTTCTTGAAAAGTGAAGTCTAGGCTCTTTTCCTTGTCATGACTTTCAGGTAGCCCAATAATTTTTAAATTCTCTCTTCTGGATCTGTTTTCAAGGTCAGTTGTTTTTCCAATGAGACATTTCACATTTTCCTCTAATTTTTGGCTTTTTTGGAAGAGTTTTATTTCTTCCTGATTTCTCACAAAGTCATCAGCTTCCTTTTATTCTGTGCTACATTTGAAGGAGTTTTTTTCTTCAGAGAGCTTTTTTATCTCCTTTTCCAGTTGACCAATTCTGCTTTTTAAGACATTCTTCTCCTCATTTGCCTTTTGGATTGTTTTTTTCCATTTGTCCAAATCTGGTTTTTAACATATTATTTTCTTCAGTATTTTTTTTGTATTTCTTCTTTTTCTGTTTTTTTTTTTTTTTTTTTGCTCCTCAGCCTATGACTGATTTACCACACTTCCAATGCTTTGGGGAGTTTTGGGGACACCCCACAGGAACCTTAATTCCTCCAAGGTCTTATGAGAGGCTCTGACTGTTCTCTTACCTGTGCTCTGGTGTGTGGATGATCACAGGCCCTCCCCTCTGCCCTGGAGCTGTGAGGAGGGTCCCAGCTTAGCTATGGTAGTATGGGGACCAAAACTGCAACCTGGATCTGAGTGTAGGCAAACAGCAGAGTCCTGCCCCAGGGAGAGCAGAGAGACCTCTGCAGCCTCCCTGTATCCCTTCACATCTGTGGGCTGGGAGCTCTGGAACTGCTGGATGGCTTCATTTGCAGAATTCCACTGCAGATTCTTGCTGCAGGGCTGCTCTGAGGCTGGCACTCTGCACCACACTCACTCTGGTGTGGCAGAGTTCTCTCACCACCCCTTCTCTCACCACCCCTTCAAGCTGTCCCTGATGATCCCTGGGCCAAGAGGTCTAGAAACTGTCCCCTCTGCCATGGACCCAGGTATCTCCAGGAACCCAGGTGACTCATGGGCTGTTCTTGGAAGGCTGGAGCTGGTTTGCTCTGGTCCTACTGTGCTGCAGCTCCACATCCCTTTGTAATCCCCAGTCCCAGTGAAACAGGCCTTTCCTGTGGGACTTCTAAGTTGTCTTGGACTGGTAAATTTTATCACTAAGGCTTTCTGTGGGTTCTGCCCCTCTAAATTTTGGCTAAAGTTATAATTTGATGGCTTTTGGAGGTTTTTGGGGAACCAGTTTCCAGTAATTCCTGCCTTCATGCTGCCATCTTGACTCTGTCCCTCCCAAGAAAATAAAATCTTATTAAATTAGAATTGGATGAAAAGAAACTAATGACTCTGAGAGACACTTGAAATTCCATCAAAAGAAAGCAAAAGTCAGAAAAAAAATAGAAGAGAATGTAAAGTATCTCTTGGGAAAAATGAATGTTGCTTAGCTGTATGACCTTGGGCAAGTCATCTGACCTCATTGCATAGGAAAACACACACACACACACACACACACACACACACACACACACACACAAATAACAATGAGCAACCTGGAAAATAGATCCAAAAGAGATAATTTATGAATTATTGGTCCACCTGAAAGTAAGTCTCAATCAAAATAATATCCTGGAAAATATCATTTTTCCTGCCACAATATAGTAGCACAATAAGACAAAATAATTCCTTAAATAATACATTTATTATCTTCAGAAAGAGATCCCAGAATAAGAACTCCAAGAAGTATTGTAGTCAAATTTCAGAATTCTCAATTAAAGGAGAAAATGTTGCAAGCAGCTAAAAAAAGAAGTAATTTAAATACTAAGGAACCATAGTTAGGAGTCTGTAGGACTTACCAGCTTACAACATTAAAAGATCAGAGGGCCTAGAATATGATAGTCCAAGGGGTAAAGGACCTTGAATTGCCACCAAGAATCAACTACCTTGAAAAATTCAACATAATCTTTCAGGGGAAAACATGGGGTTTTAATTGAAATAGAGGAATTTTAAAAAAACCTTTCTGATCAAACAAATGAAACTGAATAAAAAATTTAATCTTCAAATTTTCAAATTCAAAAAGATGGAAGAGCTATGTAACAAAAGGTAAATAGAAAGGGGGAAATGCTAGTTTATATTATTAATCTGGATACATCTCTACAAAGGAAGACAATATTTGTAATTCTTGATAATGGCATTTATCAAGATAGCTAAAAGAAGCACATTTAGACAAAAGGAATAGGCATAGGTTGACAATGAAAATAAAGATGCTTTAGCTGATACTTTACCTCATGAGGGTTAAAAATAGTTGGAGGGAATGTCCTTAGGGTGTGGCTATAAATGGTCTAAGAAGTGACCTTATTTTGCTTGATATTTTAGCTCACAAGTCTGGAAGTACTACAGGACAAAGGGAAGTCATCTTCTTTGAGGGTTTGGACATAAATAGATCATGAAGGATTTTACTTTACTTGATACTTTAGCCATAATTAGAGGGATTGTACTTAGGTGGTGTGGGCATAAATTGATCATGGAGTGATTTTGCTTTACACTATATTTTAGGTCATGGGGATTGAATTTCTATAGAGTATACATAGAAAGAGATGTAGTATAAATTGATTATAATTTTATGTTATTTATGACCCTTGAGAAGTGTATTTTTAATGGGTCAGTTGAGAGGAGTATATAGGGACAGAAGCTGTGGGTACAAAGTGACCATGAAGTAATGCTGTTTATAAATAAACAGTATTCAATGAATCATTTAGTCAACATTTGAGACTTATACTTCTATCAGGATAGATAAAAGGAATTTATCTTGACTGAAGTTGTGAATACAAGGCAGGGTTAAAACAATCAAGTCATGGAAAGAAGGATTATACCAGGTGAAGAGACAAAGACATTGTAGTTAAGGGAAAAAATAGTGGGTGTGAGCACTATGTAAACCTGCTCTCAACAGATTTGATCCAAATAGGGAATAACATACATTTGTCAGATCTATGAAGATGGGATCATGACTAAACAAGAAATAGAAAAACCTTATAAATTGCAAAATAGATGATTTGTATATCTGGGGTGCCAAGCTGGAGTTCTTCTATCTTCCCATCAAGCACATGGCAAACTGTTCCACCAAGGCAATTTTCAAAAACATGTGGCATCATTTTTAGAGTGCAGTTACAAGCTGAACGCATGACAGATCATCAATTAATCCTCTTCCTGATCGACTGACTGACCAGCATTATTCAGCATTGTATATTAACAAGTTTGACAAATGATTATGAAAATTTGGATGCTATGGAGGCAGAGTCAGGAAGACAACTTGGAGGCAAGAATCACAGATGCTCTCTTCCAGAATCCTCTAAATGCCTTAAAATTATGACTCTAACCAAATTCTAGAGTAGTAGAACCAAGTGAAACAATTTTCCTGCCCAAGATAACTTGGGAGATATATGAGAAAGCTCTGTTCCACAGGGATTGGAAGGAGCTACAGTGCAGCCAGGGCCACGCTGTGCTAAAGTAAATAAGCCCTAGTCTTCCAGCAACAGCCTGCAGGGAACCTGGGTCGCTGAGAGTACCTGGGTTTCTGACAGTGGGAGCAGTTTATTGGCCTTCCAATCCAGGGATCTTCAAGGACAATTTGGAGGGTCAGTGGTAAAACTCTGCTAGATTGAACACAGAGCCCAGTACAGTTCAAGTCTCAGCACAGACTTGACCTCAGGAAAAGGAAGCAGGAATTACCCAGCAGGGAGCCACCAGGCTGCTGCTTCCAAAGTGCTTAGCCCAGAGATGGTAAGGGGGTAGGGAGAGATTGTAAAGATCTTTCCACTATCCATGGAGTACTCAGATCCTGGCTGCAGTCTGGGGCCCCCTATCACCATAGTGGAGCAGGGAGCTTCCTCATAGCTTCAGAGTAGAGGGGAATGCTGTGGTCATGCTGCCATCTTGGTTTAGACCAGACCACAGGCCAAGGGAGTGTTCAGAGTCTCTCATACAACCTTGAAGGAATTGAGGGCCTGTGGGACAGGGTCCCCTAATCACTCAAATGTGTGGGAAATATGTTAAAACCAGGGCATAGGCAGGGCAAATGAGGAAACAGAAAAAAAATGAATCTTACCATAGATAATGACTTTGATTCCATGGAAGATGAAAACACACATTCAGAAGATTTCAAAATTAAAACTTCTATATCCAAAACCACCAAGAAAAATAGAAATTGGTCTCAGGCTATGAAAGAGCTCAAAAAATATTTTGAAAACAAGTAAGAGAGGTAGAGGAACAATTGGGAAAAACATCAGAGTGATGCAGGAAAATCATGAAAGCCAAGGGATCATAAGGGCTTAGAATATGCACGTTCTCATTTATTAGAAATAATATAAACAAAGCACAGGAGGGAAATGAATATGAGAGTATAATATAAAGATGGTGTTACTAAGCCCAGTAAGCAAAGTGTCTAGGAATTTCAACACCAAATGTCTGTGAACTGACCCCTCCACCAACACAAGATCCTAGGAAAATGAAAAAAAGGCAAATGGAAAGAGGGGCCCATTGAAAGCCACAGTGAAGACAATGACCTTAACTCAGAGAGAGCTAGAATTTCTGAGGTGAATATAAATTGGTCTCCAGCCCAGAAAGGCATCATAGAAGAGATCAGGAAGGAGTTTAAAAATCAATTGCAAAAATAACCCCCCCCAAAAAATTGACATCTTGCAAGAGAAAATTAACACTCTTCAACAAGAAAATAAATACAATTGGACAAGTGAAAAAGAAAATAATACTCTCAAAAGCACAATTGGCAAATGGAAAACTCATTCAAAAAATAGAAATGACCAATTGGAAAAGGAGTTGCAAAAGGTAAATGGAGAATATTCTCCTCTAAAAAAAAAGAATGGAACATGTGAAAGTTAATGATTTCATGAGACAACAAGAATCTGTTAAACAAAACCAAAAAAATTTAAAAAAAGAAGAAAACATAAAGTATCTCATCGGCAAAACTACTGACCTAGAGAATAGATTCAGAGAGACAATGTAAGAAGCACTGGGTTTCCTGAGCACATATATATATATATGTATATATATATATATATATGTATATATATATATATATATTGAATATATTAATATATTGGATATATTCAAGGAACATTGCCCTCGTATAATAGAACCAGAAGGCAAAAAAATTATTGAAGGAATAATTCAAACCTTTCTTGAGAGAGATCACAAAATAAAAACACCAATGAATATTGTGACCAAATTCCAGAAGTATCAGATAAAACAGAAAATTTTGCAAGTAGCCAGAAAGAAACAATTTAGGTACCAAGGAGTCACAGAAACGATTACACAGGACCTGGCTACAACAACATTAAGGGATTGAAGGGCCTGGAATAGATATTCCAAAGAGCAAGGGAACTTGGAGTGGAGCCAAGAATTCACTCTCCAGCAACACTGAGCCTTCTCTTCCAGGTGAAAAGATGGACATTTAATTAAATAAGAGATTTCCAATTTTTTCTGATAAAAAAGACCAGATCTAAATAGAAAATTTGGACTTCAAACAGGAAACTTAATAGATACAAGAAAAGGTAAAAATGGCAATGAGTGAGCCCTCATTCTCATTGAAAATGACTCAGAGAAGGAGTGGCTAGGTGGTGCAGTGGATAGAGCTCTGGCCCTGGAGTCAGGGAGTACCTGAGTTCAAATCCAGCCTCAGACATTTAATAATTAACTAGCTGTATGGCCTTGGGCAAGCCACTTAATTCCATTGCCTTGCAAAAACATGAAAAAAAAAAAGATAATGACTCAGAGATGAAACAACATATATGCTCAATAGGGTATAGAAATCTTTTACATCCTAGAAGAAAAGGAGAGGAAGGGCAAGGGCAAAAGGGGGTAAGGGGAGGGGAGAAGGTTGTAGGTAATAGAAGCTAATCTAGACTGTGCTGCTCCACTACCACCACCCTGGCCTAGGGAGTGGGCCACACACTGAAGGAGGTAGTTTTCAGAAGTAAAATGCTGGAGAATATGGATAAAGTGAAAAAAGGGGGAAATACAAACAGAGGAAAGATAGCATGGAGGACAAAAAAGAGTTAGCAATTACAACTTTGAATGTGAATGAGAAGAACACTCCCATAAAATATAAACAAATAGCAGAATGGATTAAAAACAAAAATCCTACAACACACTGCTTACAAGAAACTCATTTGAAGCAGATATATATATATATATATATATGTATGTATATATACATATATATGAAAAGAGAGAGAGAGAGAGAGAGAAGGTAAAAGATTGGAGAAGACTATATTTTGCTTTAGCCAAATTGAAAAAGGCAGGAGTCGCAATCCTTATTTCAAACAAAGAAGCTGCAGAAATAGATCTCATTAAAAGAGATAAGGAAGGAAACTATATTCTCTTAAAAGGTACCATAGAAAATGAAGAAATTTCAATATAAAATATATATATATATATATATGTATATATATATATATATATATATATATATATATATATATATATCAAGTGGTATAGCTTTCAGATTCTGAGAGGAGAAGTTCAATGAGTTATAGGAAGACATAGACTGAAAAATTCTACTGGTAAAAGACCTTAACCTCCCTATCTCAGATTTAGAGAAATTTAACCACAAAATAAACAAGAAGGAAATTATAGACCTATCTCCCTGATGAATATAGATGCAAAAATCTTAAATAAAATCTTAGCAAAATGAATACAACAAGTTATCACTAGGATAATACATTATGACCAAGTAGCAGTTATCCCAGGTATGCAGGTTTGGTTCAAGATTAGGAAAATTGTTAGTAAAATTAATTATTTCAATGACAAACTTAGAAGAAACCATGTGATCATATAAATAGATGCTGAAAAAGTTTGACAAAATACAGCACCCATTCCTACTAAAAACACTACAGAGTGTAGGAATAAATGAATTGTTCCTCAGAATAATAAGCAGTATCTACCTGAAACCATCAACAAGCATTATATGCAATGGGAATAGGCTAGAGGAATTCCTAATAAGATCAGTGGTAAAACAAGGATGCCCATTATCACCACTGCTATTCAATATTGTATTAGAAATGTTAGCTTCAGCCATGAGATAAAAAAAAGAAATTGAAGGAATTAGAATTGGGAAGGAAGAAACAAAACTCTCACTCTTTGCAGATGACATGATAGTATACCCAGATAATCCTAAAAAATTATCTAAAAGAACTGCTAGAAACAATTAACAACTGTAGCAAAGTAGCTGAATATAAACCCTCATAAATCATATATATGTGTGTGTGTGTGTGTGTGTGTGTGTGTGTGTGTGTGTGTGTGTGTGTGTATGACTAGCAAGTTAAAGCAGGAAGAGCTAGAAAGAGAAATCCCATTCAAAGAAACCTCAGACACTATAAAATACCTGGGAGTCTACCGGCCAAGGTAGACTCAAAAACTTTTTGAAAACAATAAAACAATTACACAACATTTCTCACACAAATAAGATCAGATTTAAATAACTGGGCAACCATCAACTGCTCATGGATAGGTCGAGTTAATATAATAAAAATGACAATTCTACCAAAACTAAACTACTTGTTTAGTGCTCTACCAATCAAAATTCCAATAAATTACTTTAATGAGTTTAAAAGAGTTGTAAGTAAATTTATATGGAGAAATAAAGTCAAGAATTTCCAGGGATTCAATGGAAAAGAAAGTACAAAAGAAGGTGACTTAGCCTTACCAGATCTAAAATTAGATAATAAAGTATCAGTCATCAAAACTGTCTGGTATTGGCTAAGAAACAGAGTAGTGGATCAGTGGAATAGACTAGGTGCAATAGCAGGGAATGATTATAGTAATCAGCTGTTTGATAGACACAAGAAGTCCAGCCATTGGGATAAAAAGTCCCTCTTTGATAAAAACTGCTGGGATAATTGGAAGTTAGTATGGAAGAAACTTAGATTAGAACAACACCTCACACCCCATACCAAGACAAGATCAAAATGGATACAATATTTAGACATAAAAAAAACAATATTATAAGCAAGCTAGAAGATCAAGGAGGAGTTTACCTGTCAGATCTATGGAAAGGGAAGCAGTTTATTATCAAGGAAGAGATGGAGAACATCATTCAAAACAAGCTAGATGATTTTGATTACATTAAATTAAAAACCGTTTGCACATACAGAAAAAAAAAACACTGCAACCAAGATTAAAAGACATGTAGTAAATTGGGAAACAATTTTTACAGCTAGTATTTCTGACAAACTACTCATTTCTAAAATATACAGAGAAATGAGTCAAATTTTCAAAAAAAAGCCTTTTCCCAATTGACAAATGGTCAAAATATGCAAAGACAATTTACAGATGAAGAAATCAAAGTAATCCATAGTCATATAATGCTCTAAATCATTACTTGTTAGAGAAATGCAAATTAAAGCATCTCTGAGATATCATCTCATACCTCTCAGACTGGTCAATATGACCCAAAAGGGCAAAAATCAATGTAGGAAGGGAATATAGGAAATCTGGGACACTAATATATTGTTGGTGGAGCTGTAAACTCATCCAACCTTTCTAGAGAGCATTTTGGAGCTATGCACAAAGGGCAACAAAAATGTGCATACCCTTTGATCCAGCAATACCACTATTGGGTCTATAACCTGAAGAGATGATGAAACAGGGTTAAAACATCACCTGTACAAAAAATATTCGTAGCAGCCCTGTTTTGGGGGCAAAGAAATGGATATTAAGTGAATGTCCTTCAGTTGGGGATGGCTTAACAAACTGTGGTATATATATATGTCATGGAACACTATTGTTCTCTTAGAAATCAGGAGGATGGGAATTCAGGGAAGCCTGGAGGGATTTGCATGAACTGATGCTGAGTGAGATGAGCAGAACCAGAAAAACACTGTACACCCTAACAGCAACATGGTGGTGATGACCAATTTGATGGACTTGCTCATTCCATCGGTACAACAACCAGGGACAATTCTGGTCTATCTGCAATGTAGAATACCATCTGCATAGAGAGAAAGAATTGTGGACTTTGAACAAAGACCAAAGACTATTATCTTCAGTTTAGGAAAAAACACCAGTCATCTTATTTTGTAATTTTACTATCTCTCTTATATTTTATTTTTCTTCCTTGGGGATATGATTTCTCTCTCATCACATTAAACTGAGATCAATGTATAACTTGGAGTCAATGTAAAAACTAACAGAATGCCTTCTGTGGGGGGGTGGGGGAGGGAAGCAAGAATGGGGGGAAATTCTAAAACTCAAAATAAATAAAATCTTTCTTTAAAAAAGGATATAACATTACATAGGGAATGGAACATTTATAATGATTCCACAAAGGGAACTAATTAGATTTTATATAATAAATAGAGAGAAAATATTAACGAGCATTGTCATGAAAACCCAGAGAGGAAACCAGGAGGAAGGGGTGGTCAACAAGGTCAAAACTGCAGAGAAGTCAAGAAGGATGAGCACTGAATAAAAGGACTGTTTGAGTGTGAAAGAAATCCCAGGTGACATTTGTGTCAGTATAGCCAGTTGAGTGGTAGAAACAGGATTCAGATTTCAAAGGGTTGAGATACCTCTCAAAGAAAACAATATTGGCAACAAGAAAGGATCATGTCTTAGGCATTCTCTGATAAAACTCATAAACTAAGGACTCTAGCTAAATTTTCGAGAGACAGAACCCACAGAGGGACCCAGGGAGGCAGTTCTCCTACTCAAGGTAACCTGGAAAAGAGCAGAAAGGCTCTGCTCCCTGGGGTTGGAGGGGGCAGCCCACCAGAGAGGTAGCCCGCCAGAGCAAAAGAACTTCAGCTTCCCGGAGGCAGCACCAAGGAGCTGGGAGCGTGGCTCACAGCAGCAGGGGAGTCTCCTGAGCTACACCCCAGGGAGTACCAGGCACAAAGTGGAGGAACAGCAGGGGACCTCTTCTAGAGGGAGCAGTGGAGCCCAGCCCTCAGGGCACACAGAGAGCAGCATGGTCTTTCAGCAGCCCAGATTCAGGAAGAGAAGCAGGCAGAGCTGCTAAGCAGGAGCCCCCAGGGCATGAACCCAGTGAACCTAGGGATGCGAGTGGAGAGAAAGAGAGAGAGAGAGAGAGAGAGAAACTGCAGAGCTCTGTCCTCTGCCCCTGGAACAGGATTCTGGGGTTCTGACCACATTCAGATCATGATCACAGTCGAAGCGCCCCCCATAGAACAACAGGGTCCCCCCACTTCAGCCCCGTGGCAGAGGGGGGTGCACATGGTTACTCACAGACCAGGAGGGAGGACAGAGCCTCAAAAACTAAGATCCTTGTGGGAGTGTTCCAAAAGCTCAGGAAGCACCCCCAAAACAGGCTAAGGCTGGGAAAATGAGCAGGCAGAGAAAAAAAAGGAACACCATTGAGAAATATTTTGTATATGCCCAAGAAGGATCAAAATACTCAGTTTGAAGATGAGGAAGCACAAGCTCCTGCATCTAAAGACTCTAAGAAAAACAGAAATTGGGCTCAGGCTATGACAGAGCTCAAAAAAGACTTTGAAAATCAAATGAGGGAGTTAGAAGAAAAACTGGGAAAAGAAATGAGAGAGTTGCATGAAAAACATGAAAATGAAGTCAGCAGGCTAGTCAAGGAAATCCCCCAAAAAATGCTGAAGAAAATAGCATGCTAAAAACCAGCTTAGGTCAAATGGATAAAACAGTTCAAAAAGTTATTGAGGAGAAGAATGCTTTAAAAAGCAAAATTGGCCAGATGGAAAAAGAGATAAGAAAACTCTCTGAGGAGAACAAATCCTTCAGACAAAGAATAGAATTCAGGGAGATTGATGAATTTACCAGAAATCAGGAATCAATACTTCAAAACCAAAAAAAAAAGATGAAAAATTAGAGGAAAATGTGAAATATCTCATTGAAAAAACAACTGATATGGAAAACAGACTCCAGAAAGATAATTTCAAAATTATTGGAATACTTGAAAGTCATGATCAGGAAAAGAGCCTTGACATCATTTTCAAAGAATTACTACAGGAAAATTGCCCTGATATTCTAGAAGCAGAGGGCAAAAATAGAAATGGAGAGAATCCACCGATCCCCCCAAGAAAGAGATCCCAAAAAACCAACCCCTAGGAATATTATAGCCAAGTTCCAGAACTCCCAAGTCAAAGAGAAAATATTACAAGCAGCCAGAAGAACACAATTCAAATACCGTGGAGCTGCAGTCAGGATCACACAGGACTTAGCAGCAACTACATTGGAAGCTTGTAGGGCTTGGAATATAATATACCGAAAGGCAAAATAGCTTAGAATGCAGCCAAGAATCAACTACCCAGCAAGGCTGAATGTCCTCTTCCAGGGAAAAAGATGGACTTTCAATGAACCAGAGGAATTTTAAATGTTCCTGTTGGAATGGCTAGAGCTGAACAGAAGGTTTGATCTTCAGATACAGGACTCAGGTGAAGCATAGAGAGTGGAGGAGAAGGGGAAAATATGAGGGACTTAATGATGATGAACTGCATGTATTCTTGCATATAAAAATGACACTGATAATAATCATATGAACCTTCTCAGTTAATAGAGCAGGTAGAGGGAACTTTTATAGTTAGTTGAAGCACAGGAGAAAGCTGAATTCAAAGATAAAATATGGTGTAAAAATGGAGTCAATAGAAAAAAAGGGAAATTTAATGGGAGAAAGAAAAAGGAGAGGGGGAATAGGCCAAGATATTTCATATAATATTTTTCTTTATTACAATGAGCTATTGCAATGATATGGAAGGGGGGAAGGCAAGGGGGAATGAGGGAAACTTTGCTCTCATCAGAGTTGGTTAGGAGAGGAAACAGCACATATACTCAATGGGGTATAGGTATCTGTAGTAAGAAGGAGAGAGGGAGGACAGGGGCAAGGGGGTGATGTGAGTGATGGAGGAGAGGATGGACCAGGGCGGGGAGAGTGGTCAGATAATAACACATTTTCTTTTTTACTTCTTGCAAGGGGCTGGGATTGGATGGCCTGTCCAGGACCATAGGGCTAGGTGGATGCTGGGCCTAAGGGGGTGGTATGGGGGCTCAGGGCCTTTTGGCCCCAAAGCCGGGGATCTGTCTGCTGTGCCACTTAGCTACCCTGCAGCAGAGTCAGAATGAAAGAAGAGAGAAAATATAGTACATGGTAGTGGAGAAATACAAAAGGAGGGGGTTGCATTCAGCAATGGCAACGGTGGAAAAATATAGAAGTAACTTTTGCCTTGGACTTATCATAAAGAATGTGATCCACCCATGACAGAGGTGTTGGTTTTGGAACAAAGACTCAAGCATATTTATTATTATTATTATTTTGGGGGGGGTGCAGGGCAAATGGGGCTGGGTGGCCGGCCTGGGACCACATAGCAGGGTGATCGTTGGATGTCTGAGGCTGGATTTGGACCCAGGTGCTCCTGCAATTGACATGATGGTATACATAGAGAATCCTAGAAAATCATCTGAAAAACTACTTGAAACAATTAGCAACTTTAACAAAGTCACAGGATATAAAACAAATCCACATAAATCCTCAGCATTTCTCTATATTACTAGCAAGATACAGGAGCAAGATTTATAAAGAAAAATTCCATTTAACAAAACTTCAGACAATTTATAATACTTGAGAGTCTACCTGCCAAGGCATACTCAGAAACTCTATGAAAACAAGTATAAAAAACTTTTCATGCAAATGAAATCAGATTTAAATAACTGGGCAAATATCAACTGCTCATGGATAGGCTGAAATAATATAATATAAATGACAATTCTACCTAGATTACACTACTTATTTAGTGCCATACCAATCAAGCTTCCAAAAAATTACTTTAATGATCTAGGAAAAATGTAACTAAATTCATATTAAGAAACAAAAAGTCAAGAATATCCAGGGCTTTAATGAAAGAAGTGCAAAACTGTCTGGTATTAGCTAAGAAATAGAGTGGTGGACCAATGAAATAGACTAGGTACAAAAGAGACAGCAGGAAATGATTATAGTAATCTGCTGTCTAATAAACCCAAAGTCTACCACTGCTGGGATAAAAATTCTCTCTTTGATACAAACTGTTAGTAAAATTGGAAATTAGTATGGCAGAAACTTGGATTAGACAACATCTCACACCCTATACCAAGATAAGGTCAAAATGGGTACAGGATTTAGACATAAAAGACAATATTATAAGCAAACTAAGAGTTCAAGGAATAGTTTACCTGTCAGATCTATGAAAAGGAAAGCAGTTTATGACCAAGAAAGAGATGGAGAACATCTTTAAAAACAAACTAGATAATTTTGACTAAATTAAATTAAAAAGCTTTTGGACTGCCAAAACCACTGTAACCAAGATCAAAAGAAATATAGTAAATTGGGAAACAATTTTTACAACTAGTATTTCTGACAAAGACTCATTTCTAAAATATACAGAGAACTGATTCAAATTTTGAAAAAAATAAGGCATTTCCCCAACTGACAAATGGTTAAAGGATATGCAAAGGCAATCTGCAGCTAAGGAAATAAAAGTTATCAATAGTCATAAGAAAAATTGTTGTAAATGATTACTGATTAGAGAAATACAAATTAAAACATCTCTGAGGTACCATCTCACACTGCTCAGATTGTCCAATATGACCAGAAAGAACAATGTTCAGTGATGGAAGGGATTCGGGAAATCTGGGACAATAAAACATTGTTGGACCTGTGAACTCATCCAACCTTTCTGTAGTGTAATTTGGAATTATACCCAAAGAGCAATAAAAAATGTGCATACCTTTTGATCCAGTGATACCACTACTGGGTCTATCCCCCGAAGGGATTATGAAAAAGGGTAAAAACATCATATAAATGGCATATCTGTGATTTTTTTCTCTTCACATTAACCTATGACTAGTTACACTAAGTAATCATAATATAAATGTGAATAGGATGAATTCACCTAGCAGAAGGAAAAAGGAATATTGTTTACAATAAATTCTTTTTTAAAAAACATTTATTTTGAGTTTTACAATTTTCCCCCTAATGTTGCTTCCCTCTGCACCCCCCCCCCCAGAAGGCAGTCTGTTAGTCTATGGTATACATTGATTTAAGTTGAATGTGATGATAGAGAAATCATATCTACAAGAAATTCTTTAAGTAGAAAGACATACACAACTAAAATAAGGAACTGAAACAGAATCTATTATGGTTCAACTAACATTTTAAAAATGTCAGGAATATCAGTTATGATATTATATAAAGCAAAAGCTCTATATATACAAAAATACAAAATAAAAAAATAAAAAATATTCATAGCAACCCTATTTGTGGTAGCAAAGAATTGGAAATTGAATGAATGGCCACCAATTGGGGAATGGCTGAACAAATTGTGATATATGAATGTTATGGAACACCATTGTTCTAAGAGAAACCAAGAGGGATGGGATTTCAGAGAAGCCTGGAAAGACTTGCATGAACTGAGGCTGAGTGAGATGAGCAGAACCAGAAGAACATAACAGCATACTAACAGCAACATGGGGGTGATGATCAATCTTAATGCACTTACTCATTCTATCAATGCTATAATCAAGGACAATTTTAAAGTACCTGCAATGGAGAGTAGCATCTATATCCAGAGAAAGATCTGTGTAGTTTAAAAAAAAACAACAAAGTCTATTACCTTCAATTCTTTTTGAAAGTGCCTTATGTACTACATAATTTTGTAGTCTCTAATATTTTATTTTCTCCCCAAAGATATGATTTCTCTCTCAACACATTTGATTTCAATCAATGGAAGCAATGTAAAGATTATCAGACTGCCTTCTGGTGGAGGGGAGGCAAGAGGGGCGAATTGTAAAATTCAAAAACTTACAAAAATGATAGGTAGAAACTACCATTGCATATAATTGGAAAACAAATACAATATTAATAAAAATGGAAAAAGATTTTGTAGTAATGTGTAAATAAATAAATTTAGAAAAAAAAAGAATTTGGATGCTACACCATTTAGTACATAATATGTATAGTATTTATTGTTCTATTAGAAACCAGGAGGGATGGGAATTCAGGGAAGCCTGAAGGGCTTTGCATGAACTGATGCTGAGTGAGATGAACAGAACCAGAAAAACATTGTACACTCTAACAGCAACATGGAGGTGATGTTCAACCTTGATGGACTTGCTCGTTCCTTCAGAGCAACAACCGGAACAATTTTGAGCTGTCTGCAATGGAGAATACCATCTGTATCCAGATAAAGAGCCGTGGACTTTGAATAAAGTTCAAGGACTATTCCCTTTAATTTAGGAAAAAAACCCAGATATCTTATTGTCTGATCTTGTTATCTCTTATACTTTTTGTTTCTTCCTTAAGGGTGTGATTTCTCTCTCATCACACTCAATTTGGATCAATGTACAACATGGAAACAAAATAAAGAATGACAGATTGCTTTCCAGGGGCGGGGGGAAGTAAGATTGGGAGAAAAATTGTAAAACTCAAATAAAATCTTTAATAAAAGATGTATAGTATTGATATTGATTTGTTGTCTATGGTGTTTTTTTTAACAAGATGAGCTTTCCTAGATTATTTCTTTTTATTATTTTTGCTTTTGCTTTGTATAAGATCATAATTGATAACCCTGACTTTTTAAAATTTCAGCTGAAGCATAATAGATTCTGTTCCAGGTCCTTGTTTTAATTCTGTCTGTCTACTTACAAAATTTCTTGTAAACAATATACCTTTTTGTTGTATTCATTTATCTACTTCCTTTTTCTGAGTAAATTCATCCCATTTACATTTATGTTGTTATTGCTTTGTGTATCTAATCATAGGTTAATCTGAAGGGAAAAAATCACAGATGCCATTTAACAACAAAAAATATTAAAAATGATTGCTGCTTTAAAAAAGATAAGAATACAAAAAAGGAAAATAATCAATTAATCAGTATTAGAGAGAATGTGGGAAAATTGGGACACTAATGCACTATTGATGGAGTTGTCAACTGATCCAACCATTCTGGAGAGTCATATGGAATTATGTCCAAAGTACATTAAAACTAATCATACCCTTTGATGCAAAAATGACTTTTACTGGGTCCATGCTCCAAAGAAATAAAAAAAAATGGAAAACATCTCAAATGTTCAAAAATATTTATAGCAGATTTTCTTTATAGTGGCAAAGAATTGGAAATTGAGGGAATGTCTATCAATTGGGGAATGACTGAACAAATTATGATATATGAGTTTTCCGGAGTTCTATTATTCTGTTACAAATAATGAGTGACCAAACTTCAGAGAAATATAGAAAGATGTGCATGAGTTAATGCTGAGTGAAGAAGTGTACCAAAAAAAAAAAAACATTGTACACAATAAAAAACATATTTTGAGATGGTCAACAGTTCTATTCAGCAGTTCAGAAACCAAGGACAATTCTGAGAAACCTACTATAGACTATGCAATCCACTTCAGAGAAAAAATATGCAATCTGAATGCAGAACAAGAATACTATATTCACTTTTTTAAAACTTCTTTTAAATTTTTTCTTTTTTTCACATGTTTTATTTTCCTTTCTCCTTAGTTCTATTTTCTGTTTCATAATATGACTAATATGGAAATATGTAAAACACAATTGTAGTTGTGCAACTATTACCAGATTGTTTACTGCCCTGGGGAGAGGGAAGGTATAGGAAGGGGGAGCATAGAAAAATATGGAACTCCTAAATTTGCCAATGGATGAATGTTGAAAACTTCCTTTACATGTATTTGGAAAAATAAATAAAATTTCAGTTTAAAAAGCATAATATTACATACTTTTACAAGTGTATAACATTCAGGAGCTTTCATGTAATTATTTATGTAGGACTTTTTATATTAAATACTTTTAAGTATCGAATTTTAAATGCTTTTCTTATTTAATCTATCATTCTTTTTTGTATTATTAGATTATTTAATTCATTCTAATATATATTCTATTTATTTTCTTCCCTCTAATCAAAAACTTTTTACAAGTTATTATTTTTCTTCATCTGTAAATATGTTAGCTTTCTTCACTTAATTTAATTTTTTTGTAAGGTGACTCTTCTTGACATTTATTACCTATTTGCCTTTAGTATTTTATTTATGAATTAATTCCTCTCTTTTATTTTTATCTGGTTGTATATTTCTTTTAACTCTTATTTTTTTCTCAGTCAAGCAGATTTTCCTTCTCCCCTTCATTGAGTCCTATTCATTGTTTTTTATTTCATTTTTCTTCTCTTTCCAACCAGTAATTCTCTCCACCTTCTTCTTTATCTGTCTTCTCTTTCTTTTAGATCTAGACTCTTATTCTTTGAGTGATGATCTCCATAATCATCTGGTCTCTCTTTTCTCTGTATTCTTCATACAATGAGTTTCCAACCTCTAGGCCCTTTTTGCTATGGATTTTTAGGGTTTACCCCAGTAGATTCCCTTTTTTTCATTGTGATTCACTCTCAGAAATGTCACTCTAAGACACTGAACTGCCTCTTGTTGACCTTTTTTTGTCTACATTTCTGTAGAAATCTCCTTTCTTTTATGCTCTCCCACTCCTCCAGGTGCTTGTTGCCTGAGGGAGGAACAGCTACTCTACTTCCCAGTACAAACTGACTTTTCAGGCACAAAATCCCCTTGGCCTTTTCAACTGTAAATTTTCTCTTTGGCCATAGAAATATTAATCTTCTGTGTAGGCTTTTCTCTTTCTGAGACCACAGAGGTCATCCTCTCATTGCTGACCCTTGATTTGACCTAAGAAGTCATGTTCTTCAGAGAGATCTATTATGCTTAGGTTGTCTCTTTGCATCCTATCTTCAAAATTTGTATCTTTTGCTTGCATACTGAACATATCTTCTTTAAATTTTCCTTTCTTTCAGTTCTGTTCTTCTAGGTCATCTTTTACTTCTATAGATTTGGATTCCTAACCTATTGATCTCTTTCATTTATTTGGTGAGACATGCCTTTATAGATGTTTTTCTATTCTGCTCATTATTTTGGTGATGCAGGACTTATATTCTACTCTCAAAATAATTTTGTTTGTTGTGGTTTCATGCTCTCCTCAAATCCCCTTGGGTACTCTATCTCATCAAGTGTTAAAACATTTTCCTTCTTATTTCAACATTTATTCATAGATGTCTGAACTCCTTTACTAGCTCTAGAAACCATTTCCTTTTGTTGTTTTTTTCCTATAGGGTTATTTGTTTATATTCATCTTTAAGGTTTTATCTTCCTGAGGTCTTTGGTACTTTCCATCTACACAACCAATTCATTCCTTCCTTAATTTTTCCATCTGAATGTGACTTTCTTGGGGTCTGGACCTGAAAGCACCTTGGCTCCTTTGGAGCATTTCACTATTCACCAAAATAAATCTCTGCTCCAACTGACTTTTGGTGGACTGAACTGACCCTAGCTGGATGCTTTGTTTACAGTGTTCCAGTGTCCTTTCCTGGTGATCTTTTCCACTTCTTCTACTTCTTAGTTCTCTGACTCAAGAGCAGAAACTCAGAACCTTCTTTTCCAGAATGTACACTTCAGGGTTTTGCAGCACTGATGCTTCTGGTGCTGGCTCAACTTTATCTGCCTTTTGCTCCTGAAGTGTTTGTTAATCTCAGCTTAAGACCTAAACAAACTTCTTGGTCTGGAAATGAGATCTCTATGGTACTGGAAAGAAGAAATTATGGAACAGTTTTGGACTTTAATATAAGCCTATATAGTGTCCTTGATTCTACTAGAGTTATATCAGTACTGGTATTGTGGGAGATAGAGTAAGGGATGGTGCTGAATGAGTTAGGGTCAGTAAACATCATTTCTTTTTTTAAAAACCTTCCTTTGAATTCTCAGTGGAAACAGTTGAAGTTGATTTAGCTTTGATTTATAATTTCTATTTTGGAGATGTTTGATAGGTTATGGAGATCAGAGAAAATATTTAGTCTACCATCTTATTATTCATGTCACCTGGAAATCTCTGTATGCTGTTTTCTACTGCAACATACATATTCATGATCACACAGTAATCTGAAAAGATCAGAGGATACAAATCCCACTGTTTTAATGAAATGCCTTTTGCCTGTGAATCTTGGAGTAACAGGTTTTTTAAAAAACAACATTTTGCCCAATACAAAGGGCACTTGAGAGACATATTATGGCTGTAAATGAGCAACAGCATATTGTCAGTGAGGATTTATTTTTGAGTAGTTAGATCTCAGACATCATCATGTATATGTATATCCTTCGAAAAGGCAGGCAAGAAATAAGGAGAAAGAGGAGACAAAGCATTGCATTGGTGCCTCAAGAATGTAAAGATACCTGGAGATGCCTCTCCAGAAGGTTTGATGAACTACCTATGAGAATATGAAAAACAAAACAAACAAAAATATTATGTGGATAACTTTTCATCTTTCCTATTGGAGGGTGTACTTATAGTTGAGGAGATCACAAATCCATTGAAATGGAGAATGCTTTTAGTATTTGATCCCAGAAAATTTATTCTCTGAGGTCAGAAACCCTTTCTTATTTTATCAGCACATTATTTTAGAAGAAATTTGCATTTAGGAATTTTCAGCTTCAATAGAAGATGATTGACTGCTTTAAATTAAATAATAATATCATGAGGAGTTTCTAGATTGAATGGCCAACAAATTCCTTAAAGAAGGGTGATCCTGCCTGGGTGATACTTGACATATACAGGGCCTATCAGTAGTTCCGACATGTACTCCCAGCCTGGGTAGAATAAGGAGACACAATGAGAGAGAGAGAGAGAGAGAGAGAGAGAGAGAGAGAGAGAGAGAGAGACAGAGAGACAGAGAGACAGAGAGACAGAGAGACAAAGAAAGAGGAACAGACAGAAAAAGACAGAGAAAAGTAAAAGGAAGAATGGAATGAAGGAAAGAAGGAAGAAGAAAAATACTTTTATCATGTTTTTAGTAGACTACATCTTTCACCATTATGGAACACAAAGACTAAAATAAAGGTTTTATTTGTTTAAATATGCATTCAAGAAGTTAAAGCATATTTGGATTTTTATATTTTATCAAATAGTCTCACATCCAAGACTAAGCATACTATTTATTAACAGACACCAGTTTAGAGCAATTTTTTTCCTTTCTCAAATATGTGATACAGTGTTAACTGAACCTTGACAGATGGAACAGATGGAAGGACAAAGACAATAAGGAGACACATGATGAAAAGGCTATAAAGCCCTCTAGGCAAGCAAAGTATGTTGAGGATTATCTTTGGTCTTCAGTTTTTCCTTTTTTAAAATCCACTTATCAGATTTGCCCAGTGCACATTTGTCTGATTCTCAGTGGTGCTTGCAATTCTCTAATGTAATATCAATGAACCTAAAGAACTCAACTTTACCTTTTTTAGAGGAGGTCTAATTGTTTTAAATTTGAAGGTAGCGTGTGCTAAAGTACTAAAACTTTAAGGCCAGGGAGCGGCTAGGTGGTATAGTGGATGAAGCACTGGCCTTGGAGTCAGGAGTACTTTGGTTCAAATCCGGTCTCAGACACTTAATAATTACCTAGCTGTGTGGCCTTGGGCAAGCCACTTAACCCCATTTGCCTTGCAAAAAAAAGAAAAAAGAAAAAACTTTAAGGCCAGATTTTAGGAATCTGCATAAAATGGCATGTTCATTATTACTTGATGTATTCTAAAACCTGCCATCTGCTCTGATTTACAAATCTATATGTTCTAAAAAAACATATGGAGTACATTTCTTTTGGCATTGGTTCATCTTAGACATTTTCCCCAAAGGCTAAAAACTAATGTTTTCAAATTGGAGTAAAAGCTAAGTGTGGCTAACCCTTTAATCCTTATGATATTATTAGGCATTGTGGTATAAGAAAATCAATACCAGGTGTAAGAGACACCTGAAAGAAACACACTGGCAATTTACCAAAATCTGCACAATATTCTGGACTGAATCCTGTCCTGTTAATAATACAGGAAGAAAAATTTAAAAATTGTCAACAAATAATTTTGTAAATTCATATAAGCATTTCAAGTGAGGAAATAAAATAATATTTTGTTCTTAAAGTTACAAAGCTTTCAAACACACATATCCTTCTGTATTTCAGAGTCAGAAGAACTGGAAAAATTATAAAAGTAGTTTTATGAAGTAAAGCATTAAATTGACAACAGGAATCTTGGCTATTTTGTTGAGTTTTATGTGCTAAGCAGAACTGTGACAAGGTAGGTTTTTCAAACTTCCCCTTTTGTGTTTCATACAAATTTCCTGTGACTTAATAAAATTCTATCTATAATATATGTTGGGCAATTGAATAATATTAGTGAGAGTGTAGGATATATGTTAGGAGCTATGATGACAGTTTTAAGCTTTATGCTAATTTGCCAGAGAAAGTGAAGTCCTTAAAATGATAGTAGTATTCAGGGACCCAAACACCACTTAGCAATTCAAACCTTATTCGTGGTGTTATTAGCAATCTAAGTGTCCCACTGGATAGTTTGCTTGGCCTATCAAGAGAACAGGAGTTTGAATCTGGTCTCAGATATTTGATTCTAACTACCTGTCTGAGCTTGGGCAAGTCACTTCATCCTGACTGCCTTGCATCCAGGTCCCTCTCCAATCATCCTGATTCCTATCTGGCCACTGGACCCAGATGGCTCTGCGGGGAGAAAGTGAGACTGGTGACTTAGAACAGCACCCCCTCATTCAAATCCAGTTCACATATTTGTCATGACATCACCTTCCTGATGTGGACTTCTTCAAAAAGGCAGAACATTACTATTATTATTATTATTTGCTATATATGAAGCTTGATTTGAGGATTATGGAAATTTCCCCTTGACCAAAAACTATATATGAGTAGGCAGCTAGGTAATAGATCATTTGTGATTTATATATTGGATCATTGACCCTTACTATCACATACCTAAGAGCCAGACTATGAGAATATGGCAGGTACATTATAAAGAAGACAGCCAAAGGTCAGCTCTCTTCATTTAATTGACTATCAGAGTAATGACTGGACAATGAAAGTCTATTGCAAAAGGGCATTAAATACTTGGGTAGATTTTGATGAGATAAAATCAATGTCAGAGCCTAGAGATTCCAACTGTATAAACTTTACTTACGTTTGCTAGTACATACAGCTTTTAAATTGTTTTGTATTTACTTATCAATTTTCTTATTATATTCTCCCCAAAGAGTATACAATTCCTAGGCTAGAGACTGTTTTCTGTAGTGGTTTTCATTGTTTGGCAAAATAGAGTTGAATTGAATTGAAATGCAATACTTAGTATTTTCCCATGGAGCTTGGCCCTAATTCTTAGCACTGCTATAGATTTGATTTAGACTAATTCAGTATCTAATGGTTGTATGAGATTAATTTGAGAGTTCACATTTTTTGTGGTTATAAGCAAACAAATACTGTATTATAATATTGTTACATTCTCAGTTCCCAACAATCAAATAATACTAATTAGGCACCAACATGTAAATAGTTTTGTTCCTTGGGAAGAATGGTTTCATTTCCAGGATGGGAAATCTTCCACCTTCCACTGGAGAAATAATCACTGTATAGACAACAGTTGTTCTTTTGTTTGCTGTACAATGGTCTGTCTCAGGAACCTCACAGATTAAAAGCATTTCATTTGTAGGCATATTTCTCCAAGTACATTTTTCTTTCAGTGGACAATTACAAAAACTACCCTCCTATTTTCTGCAGCTCATTAGGTGTGGCTAATTTGCCATTCTGACTACTTTCATTTTCTAAGAACAAAAATAAATGTTTCCCAATAACGATTTAGAGCACTAGAGAAAAGCTTAGTTGGCAAAGGAACACTTCCCAAATTTTCCCCATATGCATACTTTAGACATTTAAAAATTAAGTTCTGCTGGACTAAATCACAGGAGGATGTTATTAAATACAAAAACAAGATTACAGTAACTGATAGAATGACATTTTAGTGGGGACAAAAATCATGGCATGTATCTGTTTTACTGTTACCACTATTTCAAGATTATTTTTCCCACTTGGGACACTCATTCAATTTTGACATATGTTTCTGATTTAGCCATATAACCACAGTGACCAAATTGATATCCTTTTCTATGATACCTAATTGGAGTACTAAAATCTAAACATTTCTACCCACAATTTAAAAAAAAGAATGAATGAATGAATGAATGAATGACAAAAATTCTATATATTTGTACCCAACTTTTGGGCAGATTTTGTAGATACCAAAATGTGGATCATATAAAACAGAAGTGGCTGTGTGATTTTCATGCTCATGATTAAATCAATTATAGATTAGTAATTTACAAGACTCATAGCTTTTGAATTACTTTCCCAATGCTAGAGATGGTATTCAGATGAGAGGTTTGGAAACATCAATAAAGCAACAGAAGCAAAAGAAGTGATCTTTCTCCAATCTATGATCACATTATAACTAAGACTCACATCTGTGTTTATTCATTTAAACAATAGGGAGGTGTGTGAAAAGTCAATACACTTGGAGTTCTGCAGCCTCTTAATATATCAGGAGATTTGGAAAGGAGGTCTCTATCAAGTAAAACTTACTGTGGATATCCTCCCCCCCCTTTTTCCTTTTCTTTTTCCTCTTCTAATCTTAATTGCATGTGATTTACTTTTACATTTTTTAAACTTTTATATAATTAAAATTATCTTCTTGTAAATACTATTTTCACACAAATAATCATCTTTAAAAGGTTTGGGTTCTTTTCCCCCTCTTGGAGTTTTTTAAATTTTCTTAAATAGAATCTGCATGAAACAAGGCTACATAGTTCCAGAGTGATTGTGAATATTAACTCATGCGGCCCTCAAAATGGACAAGGAAAAAACTTGAGAAAAGGATCAGAGTCAGTTTTTGTAAATGATGCTGTTCCATAGCACATACTTGTGACTTCTTTTTATGTCTTTAAAATGCATCCTCATAAACATTGTGAAGAGAGCCAGAAAAAAATAAAAACAGGAGAATCCCTTTTTTCTTCAATGAAGCTAATTTGGTTCATAATGAGATTCTGAACTCTTCCATTAAATTGTGTAATGATAAGGTCAACAATGGACAGGATCACTCACCTTCTTTTCTAATTTAAATAACAATTACCATGGACATCATCAAAGAAATCTGATAGCATTTTTCATTTCATTACCAGTATATTGTTCCTGGAGAGGATAGTCTCATGAAAAATAAAATATGTGTGGGCTGAGAAGTTCTTGTGCTAGTTTATGAGGATTATATAAGCTATTGTTGAAAAGCCTTTGAATCTATGAAACTACTAAAGAAAAGATGACATGTGTCTATAGTTAGAATAATGGAAAAACAAATACTTAAATTATTACCTGAAGTTCATTCTGCATCCATTTCTAGAAGAACATTGATAAATGGATAGAATTCCTTCAAGTTCATTTCCTTGAATAACCTAGGGCCTAAATGAATTGAGATATCATTCAGTTCAACATTTTCAATTTATAGATATGAAAACTGAGTTGCAAACTGATTGTCTTGCCTCCTCAGCCAGCTAAATGTTTACAGGGTGAGGTCCCTTAAACAAGCCTACTGACTCCTAAAACAATTTCAATTTCAAAATGGCATGATCAATTGTAATTTTTCCCCCACAGGATTTTTTAAAAAAATTAACATGAAGCAACAAAATCTTACAAATGTAAGTATATATTTACATACTATATATATATATGTATATATGCTCATATATATATAGACATATATATATATTTAGAGAGAGAGATTACTTCTCTTTAATGCCCCTTCTCTCTCAGTAAAAAAGGAAAAAATAAAAAATACCATTGTACTTCTGTGGTTATGGAAGGGCAAAGTATATAGTGCTCTGTAAAAGGTTACTGGTTGGATTTGGCATTAGAGGACCTAGGGATGAACTTTTTTTTTGTCAATTAGTCTACATAATCTTGGGCAACAATTTTGTGCCCAACTTAGTTTTCCTGTCTTTGTAATGAAGAGAAGAAAGTTCCCTTCCAGCCCCTACTATGTGATACAATATCTTATGTACATATGTTCCACCTATTTATTATTGGAAAATAACCTTCATTATCAAAGAGATTATATGATGATGTCTTTATCATCCTTTAAAAGATGATAATAAATTTATAAATATGTACTGGTACTTGTTAAGTCACTTGTAGTGGTCCAACTTTTTTTTTTAATGTTTTTGCAAGGCAAATAGGGTTAAATGGCTTGCCCAAGGCCACACAGCTAGGTAATTATTAAGTGTCTGAGGTCAGATCTAAACTCAGATACTCCTGACTCCAGAGCCAGTTCTCTATCCACTGTGTCACCTAGCTGCCTGTAGTGGTCCAACTTTTAGTGGTAGAGGAGCAAAGTGCCTCCAGCAGAACGTTGTGACTCAGGACAAGTCACTGAGCCCTGTTTGTCTCATTTTCCTCATCTGTAGAATGCCAAAATACTCTAATATCTTTGCCAACCCCAAATAGGGTTTAAGAAGAATCAGACACAACTGAACAACAAAAGTTATCCCAGAGGTGAGAATCTATATCCACTGTCTTTGTCAGAGACTCAGGTTCTTTTTAGCAACAAAAATATTTGATCACCACTCCCTTACAAGTCTATTGGCTTCATACCTTTTAAAGTCTTTTATTAGGTTAAACAATCTACTATGTACAAATAGGAATTATCTTGGAATGTACTTAGAATATAAAATTTCATTAATTTGTCTCAAATCAAATCTCATAGGTCTGGAAAAAATATCATTACCCTATGTAATTTATTCATGGTCATAGATCAATATTTAAATAATGTATTGCCCTGAAGAGTACTCCCTTTGCTTTGCAAAAATAGAAGAAAGAAGTAGTATACTATAATTCTCTCCCCAATTGCTTTAGCACTTCTCCAAAATACTGGATCCTCAGCCTAACAACTCAGTTCTTAGAAATGTTCCTCTTATGTATGTAAGGGATTCCATTGGCAGTTTGATGAAGCCTATGAACTCCTTTCCATAATAATGTTTTGGTGTGTAAATTCATACTTGAAAGAAATGCTAAGTTTAGTGTCAATAAAGATATATTTTCCCCCTCCAAGTTTACAGTTCCATTGAACTCTAAACATGAAGCCCTGCCCTAAGGTGTCTCACAGATAATTCCAAATATGATAATTAACTCTTCAAATTGCCCATAAACTTCTTCTTCTATGACATTTAACTGTACATAATTCTCATGGGTCCTTCAATGACAGTTAATTATCCATGTCTCTCAAAGATTCTCTCCAATGGTACTTAATTGTCCAAATATCCATCGGTAAAGATATGTTTGTTCCCTTTGAGTACTTCTCAGAGATTTCTCCTACCATGAGAGTTAAAAGATCATTCAAATATTTTTTCTGACTCATTTTTCTTTGGCAATTAATTACATAAGTTCCTTAGGAATGGAATTCTCTATTCTTCTTTGACTTACAGAAATTCTTTCAAAGATGACAGTAAACTATGGGAGCCAAGATTCTCTTTGTTTTCTTAAGAGAGCAGAAACTGTAACCAGTGTCTCTGTGAGAGGGGCTATTTAAACTGTGGCTAAACATATAAGAACATTTTTTAAAGATGGTTTAAAAGAATGGTTTTCCTCCATAAAATTAGATTATGTAAGTAAAACAATATTAATGACAGCATTTTCCCAATTCTTTAAGTTTCTCTAAGCATTTACTGAAAGTGTAATCTGTTCAAGATACTATGGTAAGTACAAGGGAAGCAAAAATTTTAGATAGCTGGCTAGCTAGCTTTTAAGAATCTAACATTCATAGGATTTGTGTGTTAGCATAATTTATATACACAAATAAATAAATTCAAATTATAAAAGAACTGATATGAAATAATCTAAAGATAAGAGTGCTAATAACAGGGACATTAGAAAGGAAGTTCCATGGTGGGGTGGAACCTAAGGTACACTTTTAAATGAATGCTAGGTATTATATAAATCAAAAGTAGAAAGATGTTATATTAGTTATGAGGGATCACTTGTACAAAAGTTTGGAATGAGAGATGGAGGATTGTGTACAGGGAACAATAATTATATCTAATATCTTATAATGGAGAGCACATCATAGCAAATAACATGAGCCAAGGAAGTTGGGAAATAGTTTGGGAAGGATTTTAATATTAGATTTAGGATTTTTCCCTATCAGAGCATCATTTTTTTAAAAGTAGGGATGTAAAATAATCTGAAACATGACAGTTTTCTATCTTCTTTCTTACCCATCATCTCTCTTATCAGTTGCTAATTCCTACCTATTCCTAAATCTTTCAACTTCCATTGCATCCACATTGTTACATGATCTCCCTGCACATACTGTCTCACTTTTCCTACATATTCTTCACTCTGTTGACTACCTAATCTTTCTGTTTCATAGGTCTTACTCTATCAAACTTCTCCACAAAATCCTGTAGCATTACCCTAACAAAATACTTAATAAAATCCAAGTTTTTTTTAATGTTGCTTATCTCCACAATTTTTTTTTACTTTCTATATTTCAGACACATTAGATTATTCACTGTTTTCTGATTTCATTTTATTCTTCTGAACTTTAGAGACAATTTTTACAAACCATCTCCTCTGTCTAAAAGTGGATTAATCACAGTTTGACATATTGTAGTGCTTCTCTTCCTACAAATTCAGTTCAGGTGTTATTCTCTTCAGTAAAATCGTTCTAGATCTTTCATTTAGAAGTTATCCTTCTTCCTTGTATCTCTTATGTAAATTTTTTCGATTCTTTCAGTGTATTCAATAAATTCGACCTTGTGTTTTTGTCATTGATTCATAAATCATAAAGATTAGGATAGCATGTGTAGATGGGAAAGTACTACTACTAGGCCTTTATTCTATATAAATGTCATCTTTAGATCTGGTTGATGCTGTTTCCCTCTTAGTGAGTGAGTTAATTAATTTTGATATTGTTAGAAAAAGAAGCATTCATAGATCATTCAATAGTTAACAGAAATTTTACTTATTTTTATTGGACAGAATATTTGACAAGGGTACACTCATAGTTTGGATAAACAGCCTTCCTTTTTCATCCCTGCCCCCCCACCTCAACTGGTCTACATAAGGAAATGCTGCTGGTCACTAAGGAGTGTGGTTAGTCTCAAGGTCTTAATGACAACTGTTAAGTCTGAAGGGACGCCAATAGAGTGGACTTTTTATGACTTTCATAACCAGAGGCCTCCAAGGAAGTTGCTGTAGAGACTTAGTGTGTTAGAGAAAGAACTGGAATAGTCTGTGGAAATTCAGAGAAGTTGAAATGGGAGGTGAGGAGGGTGGGGAAACCTGGGAGTGATCCTATCATCAGGAAAAAAAAAAGAAGTGCATTAAGTCCTTGTACCCTTCCCAGTGGCTTTAATATTCTGGCAATGATGACAGAAAATTTGCTCCATATAGGTCATATGTGACCTAAGTTGAGTTTGTGTGAAAAGGAGATTTTTCCAGGGTATATTGGCATATAAAATTATATAAAGCTTAGGGCATGAGAAAATTCAGAGGCTGACTATGAATGTGGATCTCTTGCCCTCAAGAAATTCATAATATGAACATGGGGGAGGAAGAAAAGGAAAAATATAAAGGTTAGGAGGGGGAGGAAGAGATGATCCTTAACCAATTGATTTTTTCTACTTGAAAGTACAATCACAGTTAAAAATGCTCTCTATAATCTAATCATATATTCTCATTACCACCACTTTCTAAGATTTATTCTCTCCACTCACACCCACACTATTGATTTCCACCCCCACAGTAATTCTTGATATTCTCCATCTCAAATACCTAGGGGCCACTTTCCTAATCTAGTCCATATATTTGATTTTCTGTGTTAGGACATAATCATTACTGATTTTTTTTCTTATGTTGGTGTGGTGGAAGGAGTAAATAGAAGAGAGGGAATAATTAACTAGTTGATTCTGACAGGGGTCTGGCCATTTCCCATTCAGTCTCTATTACAGCTAGTCACAGGTAGATTGTTTTTCATCTTTATATTCTTCTGTGCTTAGCATTGTATCTTATTCATAGTACAAAATAAATGATTGTCAAATTAAGTAACTTAAATTTCTAACTGAATCTCTTAAAAATTCAGATGAGGCTCAATATTAGAAGATAACTATTCCTCATTCATTAATTGGGGTTTCACTATAGTACAAATTCTAATGACACTTTTGATCATGGTGTCTAGAGAGAAAACAATATCATCAGTGAAAAAATAATGTGTCTTAGATTTTTAATATTTCTTAATAGACTTTTTTATTTATTTTTACATGATCAACTCTACCATAGAACTTTTAAATACTTGGAATGCTTAAAAGGACAGTTAGCTATTACATAGAATAGATGAAACTGAAATGAAACATATGTTTGAGTTAATTAGTTCTTTTTGTTCATTAAATGTTTTTCTTAACTCCTTTATGAAAGATTTTAGTCATACTCCTCCTTTTCTCCCCTGTAGATACAGCTGAACCAACATATTTTAATGAAATTCCACTTAGATGCAGACCATCATGCCATATTGCAAGGGTGACTTCAAAGATTCCTTCTCATAGAAATGAAAAATGTTTAAAAAACTACATCCATTAAGTTTTTGGGAAATGGAAACAACCAAGACAATTAACACTATTTCAACCTGACTAAAATAAAAGAAAACAAAACAAAACATGTATTTAAAATTTCCTTAGATAGTATCAATGCAAATTTGAATAAGAGAACAGTGTAATTCTAAAAAAATCATTTAGCAAATCAGGGCATGTTTTTCTTTTCAAGTTAGCAAACCCACCATTTGATGAGTTGATTTTTAAGAAATTCAGTAAGTGTTTTGGTGCCACATAGATACACCCTTTTGCTGTTAGAGAATCCCATCATTTAGAATTGTATGTATAACTAATAAAAGATTTGGAAAGTTCTAAGGTTAAAGAGAAGCAAAAAATAACCCATAATGTTCCATGGTGATAATATAAATAGATATGCCTCACTGATAAAAGTCTTAATAATTAATCAGTTAAGTAACAAATTTTTTTAAATGAATAAAGGAATAAACTAAGTGTTAGGCATAAACGATTAAAAAAACATATCTTGTCCTCAAGGAGCTTCCATTCTACTAGAGAATTATAAGTATATATAAATATAAAAGTATTTTTACAAAATAAATACAGAGCCATCTTTATGATGGTAGGAGGGATAAGAATAAAAATGGGGAATAAAAGACAAACTATAACTTTATTACATATTTAAAAGGAGCAGCAAGTTGTACTAATGATTATTTTATTTCTTAAGTTATTTTATTTCTTAAGTTCATAATAAAAGTTCATAATAAAAGAATTTAATTTAAAAATAAAATACAATACAATAAATAGAGTAAATGAAGCAGACAACACTAGTAGTATAGTGTCTAATGCAATATAATAACTGTTTTAGGTGTACTGTCTAGGGACTCTAGGAAATACAAGGATCCAGAGCAGATACATTAGAAATAAAATTGCTTGTTTTGCAGATAAAATATTTGAGAATCAAATAGATTAAGTGACTGAAGCAAAGTCACACAGTTATTGCCATCATCATCATCATCATCATCATCATCATCATCATCATCACATCATCATAAATAGCAGTAATAACACCATTATATGGATAACAATGAAACTGGCAATTCACATTATAAGGTATATTTCAGTTATATAATGTGTTACACATATTGTCTCACTGGATCTTCAAGCACTGAAGTGTAAGTAGTATAATTTATCAACCTCATTTTAGAGATAAAGAAAGAGTATTCAGAAGTGTTAAGTGCCTTACTCTTAATCTGATGTGGCTAAACTAATGAAGGAAATCCTAGAAGTAAAGTCAGGAAAATCTGAGTTTAAAATCTAGTTTCAGACTCTTGCTGGCAGAACATGACTAAGTGATGTAAACTTTTTAAGTCTCAATTTCTTTATCTGTGAGAGTAGTTATAGGTATTATTATTACTAATTATTATTATTACTAATATTTTTGGTATAATATGTAGTATTAATAATGAGACAGGTGGTACAGTAGAGTTAGGAAGACCAGAGTTCAAATATTGACTCAGACACTCGCTTTCTTTCTGATTCTGATTAAATCTGTTTACCTCAGTTTCTATACCTGTTGCATGAGGATCATAGTAACACCTGCCTCCCAGGGTTTTTGAAAGGCTCAAATCAAATGATAATTATATAACTCATAGCTCAGTGGTTGACACATAATAAGCACTATATAAATTTTAGTTATCATCATTATGATTAAGTAAAAGTAGCAATATTTATATTCTAATCAGATAATCTCATTGAGCAGTCTTATGAACAAAGTATTACATATTTCTGAAATTTTCATGAGTCATAAATTCTAGAAATGAGAGGCTTGGAAAGTCATTTTTTACAACCACTTCTTTTTGCAAATAAGGATACATAGACCTTTAAAAAAGCTGAAATGTGTTACATAAATGCACAGGTAATAAGTAACCAAGTAAGTATTGAGTTTTCTTGTGTATGATTGCACAGCCAATTTTCTTTCTCCCTGATTTATTGAATAATTTGCAATTAGTTTTGTTTTATTTTTCATTACTAGTTACAACTTCATTCCATGGCTAATAAAGGCAGCTAGGTGGTTCAGGGGGTAGATTCCTGGACTTGGAGTCAGGAAGACCTGAGTTTGTATCTTGCCTTAGATGCTTATGAGCTGAATTTCACTGGGCAAATCACTTAAACCCTTTAGTAGGTTTATTTTAGATAAAAAATATTCAGGATTGTGAGAATCAAACAAGTTAACACCAAAAAGTTCTTTGGAAACTAGGAAAAAACATGTAAGTGAGCTATTTATTATGATTATTATCACCATCAGACTTGATTTCTAATCTTTCACCTTTATTGCATTGATTTGTAACACAAAACTGTATATTAAGATATGAATTAATCTAATCTACCAGAACATCTCGTCATTTAACATATTCTCAGGTTGCCCAGATCTACATAAAAAAAGAACAAAATGATTGGTTTTGAATATTGATTGTTGAGAAATTTTTGAATATGTGAGAAAAGGATTAAAACATTAGCTGCTAATCTCAGTTGAAGCATTCACTGATTAATCAGGTGGCTTGGAACCAGTTACTTCAAGTCATTTGATTTCAGTTTATCCACATCTAAAAGCGACAAAATAGTCATTTTAGGTACCAGTAGATCTTGTGTTTACATTTTTATACGTGTATGTTGGTGTATAAATATATATATATATGTTTGAATGGATATTTATCTCTATATTTATAATTTAATATGTATATATCAATATATACACCCATATATAATATATACATTTATGTGTATATAAATACATTTGTGAATTAATTGAGAGGTGAGACAGGAATAGAATTAGTTGATATTTCTGATGGTAATTTTCTTTAAGAAACTTGCTAAATTGATTTTACACTGTTTTGCTGTTTATTATTTCGTTAATGAATTTGGGAATACTAGTTAGGAGTTTGACTACTACTACCTCAAGCTTCTAGAATGGGTCTAGTGATAAACTGTTTCTTTTAATTTGCAAGTGGCTTTCTTTCTGCTTAGTAGAGATAGTATCCATCTAGTCAAAAGTCAGGGTGCTTGAAGAATGTAAACCTTAGACTAAGTCCTCATGAATGCAACTTTGAAGTAATAGAAGGATGCATATTTATTTCTTGTTATCATTTTAATGTTAGGTTTTTTAAAATGGAGGGCACAGACAACACACACACTCACATATATATGATGTATGTATGTGAACGTGTATGAAATTCACTGAAATATTCCATTATACTATGGAGCCTACCCTATGGAATAACATTTTTACCAATATTTTCACTTTAAAATATTTCACACAAAAGAAATTGCAGTTGATTGCAAATAGAAAAGTCTGTTTTATTATTGAAGGAATTGACTCTTTCCTAGTTTATGAAGTCTAATGAAAGAATACTGTACAGAATTATAGAAACATAGAACAGAAGACCTCTAGAGATAATCAAATCCACTCATTTTAAAGCTGTGTTGCAAGGAACCCTTCTCTTAAGCTTTCTTTAATATTTAGAATCATAGCTTTATTTTTATTGTTACTTTTTGTGTTTTATTTGTTTTTGATCCCTAATCTCCAGAATACCAGGATGCCAAAAAAGCTGTTAAACTGTGAAAAAACTAATAACAACAGCTATTATTGGATAGTTATATATAAATATTGAACTATAATAAGTCAAAGTACACACAGTATTAATTGCTTGAGAATTAGTGTTGAGGTCAAAAAGAAGGAGTACACATCCCAATCTTGGCACATATTAACTTTGTGACTCTGGTTAAGTCACAATCACTCTGGATTCAAGGCATCATTCCAGAAATCTAAGTTGTAGAGAAGGTGACTTCCTGCATTAAAAACAGTTCCAATGAGATAAAAGATCTACTCCCTATTGCTAAAATTTTTACTTTTTACCTAATGTTTTTAGTTTGTGGAGTACTTTGCATACATTCACAGCAACCCAAAGATAGAATGTTAGCGTTTGAAGGGTAAGGAAACCTATATATTTAAGTGCTTTGCCCAGAGTCACATTGTCAATGTCTGAGGCAAGATTCAAACCCAGGTTTTCTTAACTCAAAATCCAGTATTCTATGTCTCCTAACTTAGAAAGAAAAAAAAATTCCAATAATTGATAAATAGGATATACCAAAAGTCTCAGTGCTGGTTTAAGCTTAAATTACTTAAAACTGGGTATGTGAAAGTATATTTAAAAGGATAGACACCTTCATTCTTTCTCTTCTTCCTCTCTTCTGAATGTGTGGCATAGGACTCCCCAGCTTTTCCTTAGAATTCCTGTGGGAAAGTAGAGGAATTTATTCTACCATATATATAATAGCATCTTAAGTTGCAACTCATAAATGACTATAAGACTGTGTGTTTACTTGGGTGTGTCCAAACCTGGATCTCAATGTCCTAACAGACTTTTCTGTCTTTTATGCATTTTCTTAGTATAAGTTCCTAAGTAGTAATCACAAAAGGTAGCCTTTTCAAGCCTAGTGGTGGAGTTTTTATTCATTATGACCTTGTTGCCCTGTCAAAGGTTCTTCCCATTGCTATTCTACAATTTCTTGGATGATATGACAACTGTCAATTAGAAAATAAGCCACTGGATGAACAATAGATGAACTCTGAGTGAGATGACCCTAGTTTCAAAGCACAATTTCAGAAGAGAGGAAGAAAATAAGAGCAAGATCTATCCCTCCTTTGAAGGTCTACTGAGTGAGCAGATCTTACTGTTTATTAAATATTACCTTTAATTCTATCCCTCATCATGGGGAGGAGTGATATGAAGATATAAGGGGACCAGAAACCTTGGATCACGTACATGTGTTTATTCAGTGACCAAAGCATTTATCTCTTTCAGTTTCCAGGGCAACAAGCTCAACACTATGAACATTCTGTAACAGTATCCACAAATTAATCCCCTGTTCCATGATGTCGATGACAATCCAAAATGTTGCCAAAGATTGCTGATTTCAATTTTGCACATCTCTCAAATATTCTCCCCTTCTCTCCTCTGATATTGTCCTCACTCTGGGGTAAACCTTCATCACTTTTCACATGTACTATTGCAATAATCTGCTGATGGATCTTCCTGCTACAAGTCTCTCCTAATTCCAGTTCATTTTATATTTAGCAATTTTTTTACAGACTGATCTAACTAAAGTTAACTAAAGCATATGTCACTCCCATATTCCATAAACTTCAGTGGTTCCCTATCTCCCATTGAATGAAATACAAAATTAAAAGCCCTTCAAAATGTGTTTCCTCCTCCACACACATCATTTTAGTCTTCTTAAATTATATACACTCCATATATTCTTTAATCCATTGACATTGGCTTCTTTGCAGTTTTATGAATAAGCTGTCTTGGTTCCACTAATTTTCTCTTGCTGAATCTCAGACCTGAAATATTTTTCCTTCTCATCTCTGCCTTCTGGTTTTCCTGGCTACCTTCAAGTCTTAGCTAAAATTCCACCCCCGAAAGCACCAGATAAAGCTCAGGAAATCATTTGGTTTGGTTCTTATATGACAACCACAGGCAGGATTCGAAATTCAATAAATCTAGGATCTTTTTAGAAGTGAATTAATTAAATATTGGCCAAATATAGCACACAAATTTTAAGTTGATAATTTTCTATGACTCTTCAATGATATAAATATCCAAATGGCCCTACCTCTGTTCTAAATGAAGCTTTCCCCAGTCCTTCTTAATTTTTCTGTCATCCCTCTGTTAATTATTTTTATTCTATATATAGCTTGTTTTACTTATTAGTTTACTTATTTTCTATTGTATTAAATTGTTAGATTCTTGAGAATAGGAATTGTTTTTTGCCTGCTTTAGCACATTTTCTAGCACATACTTATTGACTAAGCAGTCAGTCCACACTGAAGTCGTATGCATTTCTCTATTAGTTAATCGGATAAAATTAGAATTATTCCAGGGGAATAATATGATGATGAGAGTTAAGATATATAAAGTATTTATGTTTGCAGAGTGCTTCACATATCTTGTCTCCTTTGATGCAGATAGACTAAGTAAGATGATATTCAGGCTGAAATTTAGTCACTTAATGTTTAAGGCCACTGAAAAGATAATGAAAAGGGCTTGGTAGGAAAAAAAAAGGTTACAACATATTAACTATTGAGAATAGTATGAGAGAACCAACATAAAAATGTCATCAATAACTGATAAGAAAAGAAAGTGGGCTGTTAATGAAACAGGAAGGACAGATAACCAATACATAGCCTTCATTCCCAATCGGTATCTATGCAATGTCAAGAGACAAGGAAGGCCTCAGAATACTGAATGAACCACTAATGGAGGATTTGTAGGAAGATGGGAATAAGAAACACACAGAGTGGGTAGGCATGAGCGGGTTAGGAATCCATGAGTAGGAAGAGAACATCATCAGCCAGATTGTATATCCATCAAATTTGATGCCCTGTCTAAGACCACTTATTTGTTATCACCTAACGCCTGAGGATTATTAGTGTATAGAGTGCTAGGCCTGGAGTCAGGAAGTCTCAAATACTTAATAGCTATGTGATGCTGGACAAGTCATTTCCTCATTTGTAAAATGATCTAGAAAAATAAATGGTAAATATCTCTAGTATCTCTGCTAAGAAAATCCCAAATGGAGTCATGAAGAGTAGGGCATGTCTGAAAATGAGTGAAGAACAACTACTACTGAAGTAATGAGTAATAAATTGCTAATTATAAGTGTTATTAATCATATATAGCTCTCAACTTGACCTTTATCAGCATTTATTAAGACCGGAACTCAAAGTGCAGGCTTTAGAAAAATATCATTTACTTGGTTGTAAGTATTATTAGTTGAATAAATTAGCTCTTATGTAACATGAGAATTGCCTTTTATAGATGAATTTCTAGAGTACTGGATTAGATTTCTTTCAAATATATTAGAAAGGAAATTTATTTATTCACAAATTTGAAAGAATATTATGTTTATGTCACTTATTCTGAATAACACCTATTATATCAGATTTCCCAAACAAATGGAATCAGTTTTTCACCATGGAAACCCTACTGATTAGAGAAGTACAGATAATATTAGCAGACTGTCAGACACCTATTAGATATTTAATCGCATTACTGGATGATGCTTTATTGTTTTCTTATATATATATATAATTTATGAAGAACTTCCTTATCACATTCTACATTAATTTTTTACTTGACAAGTTATCAATTCTGCCTAGAATTTTCCTTAAATTGATAATATTTGAGTAGATTGAATTTTATCTTCAGCAAGCAATGCTGATTCCATTGAAGTGAAAAAAAGGTACTTAAAGTAATATTTTTTATTCATACAAACAGTGGGAGAGAAATTGATTTATAAAATTGATCCTTGACTCTCCCCTATCCATCCCATGGTTGAAAAGAGATAAGAATTGCCTTTTTCAAAAAAAAAGCAACTCTATTATTACAAGCTGGTAGATATCTCCATATGAGGGCAAAGGAAGTGAAATATACTTCCCCAACTTCTTAGTATGTTTTCCATTTTTTTCTGTGATAGTTTTATTAGGGATTTGTTGCAATCTTTTATAATTCAAAAGAAGCTCATTTGCTAACATAAAACCTTAAGTTGTATTAGAAATATTACAAGGAAATGCTGTTTTCCCCATATAACAAATAAGCTCTAATTGAATAGTAACCATTTGTACTTTATAAGGATACATGAAATATGCTTTGTCTTCTAATCATCCTTTAAAATCAAATTGTTTAGAAGTTATATCTGAATTCCATAAATCCAAAGATCATATCTTCAATTCCTTGTTCACATTATAGCACATTCATCTCTGTTTTATATTAGTTATTAGTTTGTGAGCATCATAATTATTGTGCCTCGTCTTGTGTGTAGAACAATACAAATAGAGCTAATAGACAAGGGATGGACAATCTTTCATTTTAGGATAACCTTAAAATAAGATTCTTTAGTTTGAGAGGTGAAGGACAAGAAGAAAGGAAGTGGTTACATTTATAAAATGATTAAGGATAAGTAACAAAGGACAAAATGTTGTTTATAAAATCCTAAAATATATGTCTTTTTAAAAATTTATTAATTAATTTTAAATTTTATTTTCCAATTACAAGCAAAGGTAGTTTTCAAAATTCATCCTTTCACATGCTTGTGAATTCCACATTTTTCAGCCACCCTCCCTCTCTCTCTCTCCCCTCCCTATGGCGGCAAATGATTTTTTTATAGGTTGCACATTTACAATCACTTGTTACATATTTCCATACCAGACTTGTGGTGAAAAAAAGAATTAGAAGGGGTGGAAAAAAATCCAGATAAGGAAAGAAATATCATGAAAGAAG
Organism: Macrotis lagotis; assembly: GCF_037893015.1. Lineage (NCBI taxonomy): Eukaryota > Metazoa > Chordata > Mammalia > Peramelemorphia > Peramelidae > Macrotis > Macrotis lagotis. Next base: position 160,651,498 of record NC_133664.1, on the reverse strand, counting down.
TTTTAAATAGTGGACATAGTATGTTTTGCTCTGCATTTCAGAATAGTTTCTTCTTTGGATGTGGATGGCATTTTCCTTAACATATTTCTCAGAATTGTCCTTGATCACTGAACTGCTGAGAGAAATTGCTTCCATCGTAGTTGATCATCTCACAATTTGCTGTTAATGTGTTCAATGGTCTCCTGATTTTGCTGACTTCACTAAACATACCACATGCAAGTCTTTCTGTGCTTTTCTGTAGTCAGGCCATTCATGATTTCATACAAAATAATAGTACTCTGTAACATTCATATACCATAGCTTCTTCAGTCATTCCCCAATTGATGGGCATTATAAGGAATTTTTGCTAAATTTCACAAATACATCTATTAGTTAGCCTAAGCTTTGCAATGTCTTTCTACTTCCTTATCCCTTTAATGAAATCTTTTATTTTTGCTTTCTCTCAGATCAGAATTGCTACCCCCTGTTTTTGTTTTAACTTCAACTGAAGCATGATATATTCTGCTCCAGTTTTTTACTTTTATCCTACATTTATCTCTCTGCTTCAAAAGTGTTTCTTACAAACAAAATATTCTAGGATTATGTTTTTTATTTCACTCTTCCATCTTGTTTTTTTGGGGAAAATTCATCTTATTCACATTCACAGTTAAGACACCTAACTCTTGATTTCCCTCTATCTCATCTTCACTCCTAATGTACTCCTCTCTCTCTCTCTTTTCTCCTTATCTCTCCTCACCAATGCCTTGCTTTTAACTGCTGAATCTCTCAATCTGCATTCCCTTCTATCAGTACCAACAGAAGTCAATCTATTTCTGCCTTTCCTCTTTTACTTTCTTTTTTTTTACTTTAACTTTAATTTTAATTTTACTTTTACTTAGCCTTTCCCTTCTATCAACCTCACCTTCTCCTTTCTTTCTGCCCCCCCCCCATTCCCTGTAGGGTAGAATGAATTTTTTTTTGCAAGACAATGGGTTTAAGTGGCTTGCCTAAGGCCACACATCTAGGTAATTATTAAGTATCTGAGGCAGGATTTGAACTAAGATACTCTTGACTCCAGAGCCAGTGCTCTATCCACTGTGCCACCTAGCCACCCCCATAGAATGAATTTCTAAACCTATTTGGGAATGTATGTTATTCCTTCTTTGAGCCAAATATGTTGAAAATAGTATTTACTCAGTGCTCACACACTTTCCCTTTTTTCCCTCTGCTATAATAGGTCCTTTGTCCATCATCATGTGGGATTGTTTATTCTCTAATGCCTTCTTCTCCCAATATAATCCGCTTTTTCATATCTTGTTTTATTACCTACCTTGCACCCACACCATCTGTCAAAGTATACACAGTTCAAATCAATTTAATCTTAACACCCTCTTTTCAAAAAGAATCACTACAACTGTCCCAATATAAATACAACTCTAAAGAGCTAAGAGTTTGGTCACTCAGTCAATACCCCCTTTTCAAATACTCTCACTTCCACTAACTAAATAAGACTAAAACCCTCAAATCTAAAGGTTTAATCACATCATAGTCAATTTACATCCTCTATCTAAGCATCCTCCTTTCAAGTGTCCTAAGAGAAATTCTCTCAAGTTAATGGAATTTCTGGTGTTTCCAGTTTGCTCCCTATGCTAGCATAGCCCAACACCACACCAGTTTCCCAGAGCTCAAAACTTTGCTTTCCAAGTTGGGGTTGAGACCCTCATTGCTGGTAGAGCTGCTCCAGAACCGTAGCTGGATTGAGGCTAAAAGTCTCTTGCTGGCTGCCCAGCTTTTATCTATAGTATTCTTTTATGCTTGACAGATCTTTCTTCTGAAATTCCTCCAAGATATATTGTTGAAAAGTTATTTCACTATTTTGTTTTGTTTTTGTTTTGGTGAGTTCTGTCATTTTAGGATCTGTTAGGCTTCATTCAAATTTATTTTGGGAAAAGCTCTAAGAGGTTCCTAGTTGAGATATCATCTTTGCTCCACCCTAGGAGTGTCCCTGTTTGAGTGTGTGTGTGTATGTGTGTTTGTATGTATGTATGTTTACATTAAAAGAGGTAATTATAGTAAGTGTTATCTTATTGTAATGAAAAAAAGTGGAATTAATTTTCCAAGAATAAATAAAAACTGAATACATCAATGAATTCAATAAGGCTTTGCATGCAGTCAACATGAATCCATGAAGATTGTTAGGATCCAACCTTTGGAGAACATAGGATCAGTTCTAGATTTCAAAGGTTACTTGTGTCTTTGGAATCACCATCCATCTACTTTTTAAATTTTTGTTTTATTTATTTAAGGCAATGGGGTTAAATGACTTGCCCCAGATCACACAACTAGGCAATTATTAAGTGTCTAAGGTTATATTTGAACTCAGATCCTCTGACTCCAAGTCCTGTGCTCTATCCACTATGCTGCTGTCCCCATCCATCTACTTTTGTACTTGATGTCATTTCCTCATAGCTCTTCTAGAAATTTGTCCCTTAACTATCTCTAATCATTCGATATTTTTTCAAACTCCTTGTTCTTTAGCTCTTTCCCCATTGCTTACAAATTTGCCTATATGTCCCCTATATTTATGTACACATACTTTTTTATTTGATCCTTCCCTTTTTCAAACTCTCATATTGTCTCACCCTTTTGGTCCTTGTTTTGTTTTTTAACTAAATCTTAAAGCCCCCTTGAGGAAAGTATGTTAAGGAGGCAAGGAGGTTTGGGGATAAAATATTGTTTATTTATATCGGTCTGATCAGCCACAATTGGCACAGTTTAACATTATAATATAGTAAAACCATTTTGGTCCCCTTCATGAATGAACACCAACAAACTCTACCTAAAACCATGTTAACTACTAGCAGAAAATTATTAACATCATATATATATGTATATATGTTATATACATATATATATTAAAATCCCCCTGCAAAGGGATTAGAGATTATTATAAAAACACTGCATGTGTAAGTAATCCTAATATATTTTATACTTTACTAAGACTGGGAGTCAAGATTTTTCAACTTAAAGAAAGATCTACCTATAACATACTTTAGAGTCCACTCTAAATAATTAAATAGATAAATAAGTAATAATTAAATGGAGGGAACTCCCCTCCCCTGTGTTTTAGAACCTGTTTCAGTCTTTAGTCCTTTATAGATAGTGTTTCATTGTTCTGGGTTTATTTAATTTTTGTATTGGAATTTATTTATTTTATGAAACTTGCTTAAGATTTGAGTTCCCCTTGATTTTATTATTTATTTATTTAGGGTTTTTTTTTTTTTTTTGCAAGGCAATGGGGTTAAGTGGCTTGCCCAAGGCCACACAGCTAGGTAATAATAAAGTGTCTGAGGCCAGATTTGAACTCAGGTACTCCTAGACTGCAGGGCCAGTGCTCTATCCACTGTGACACCTAGCCACCCCTCCCATTGATTTTGAATCTAATGCAAATCCTTCAATCTATTGGTAAACCTAGCATTATATTTCTTTATGTTAAGTGAGCATATTTATTATATGAAATTGTAGGACTGAGAAAGGACAAAGATCTTTAAAACTGTCTAGGTTGGGACCTCCATAATTTTACAATTCAAGAAATTAAATTTGAAAGCGGTTAGGTGACCTCTTCAACGTCACACTGGAAGTAAACAGAAGAACTGAGATTTAAAGTTGGGTCCTCTGAAATAAAAAATCAAACACCTTTCTGTTTTACCCTCATTATCATATATCTTCATTAATCAACTGGTTTTATGTTTTACTGTTTAAAAATATATTTTTGAACAGTGAAATGATTCAGATTTAGAAAATTATTGCTTTTTTCTGATTATGACTATCTGTAAAAGGAATTTTTTGTCTTGACATATATAATCATTGTGTTTTATTTAATCATTCTATAGTAGATTGAGAAAAGAAACATTTGGCAGATTATTATTTCTGGGTAAAATTTATGATTTTTTAATTACCTATTTTCTTTCTATGTCTTTAATTTAGTTGCCAGAAATTTTAAAAGACAGAAAACAATTCTGGGGTATATTATTTTTAAAAAGTAACTTTAAAAATGTTTGCTTAGTCTTCCTATGGACAGTTGAAAGCTATACATAGATTAATCATGAGATATATGTGTATACACATATTTTAACATGTCTATATACTTTCATATTTAAACTCTGGATTATATTAAAACTTTTCAGCATGCTATTTCTTTCTCCACCTTGTCCCTCATTTAAACATTTATTAAGTGATCATAATGTGCAAAGTACTGTCCTAAGTTTCAGCAATAGAGAGACAAAACTCTAGCACTTGACCTCAAGGAGTTTCCTATGGGGAAAGAGATAGTGATATGAAAATGGAACATATTTATATATGTGTGTGTATAGTTATATAGTTATATATAATTTGAGGAGAGATAGAGTCCTAATATAAGAAGACCATGGAACATATTTCAACTTCCCCTTCTTGGTGTATTCTTTGATTGTTTCTGGTCTATCACATAGAAGTTTGTGCAGAACCTTGCACTGTGTTATGATAAAGAGTTCCTTAATTAACTTCTGGGTCAGAAAACTGAAGACTAAAGGTTTTGCAGTGTGAGATGAGGAAGAGTTCCCTAGTTGAGTAGTGAGTCAGAAGCCAGTAGATATAAAATAAAGGTGACTCAGACCATCATCTCTTTCTCTTTGTTTTTTTAAAGGTTATTATGAGCTCCATCAAGATAGTGTTGTGAAAGAATGGTGGCTTTCCCACTACCCACTAGCCCCACATTACTGAGCACATGTATAGCCTAGTAAGCCTAAGCTTTTGTTTTTGTTATTTCTTATATGTTTCCTTCTATAAGCAGAGCACACAGTCTCTAGCAATCACAACACCAGCATGCTATTAATCAAGGTTTGGAAAATCCTGGCGTCTAGGAAGTGTAGAAAGTATTCAAGATTATGCTATCCCTGCCAGAAGAGGTGTCTTTGGAAAGTCAGTGGTTGTTAACATAGAAAGCATCTTTATTGGGGGCAGAAAAAACATACCAAAGACTGATGGAAAAAATTGTGCAACAAGCTTTAAACAATATAATCCCCTTATATCTGACAGGAAGGACAACTAAGGACAACTATGGAGCTAGTAGTTCTAGAAAGAACTTTCAGTAAACATCTATGTGTATAATTTGTACTTAGTGCTTGTAATTCTTTACTGCTGATTGACACATGTTTTTCTTTCTATAATTTGTTACTAGCATGCCAATCTGCTGGCAAAACACTACTTCAAGGGATACATCCCCCTGCTTCTCAGTATATATCTTACATATCATGCTATGGGAAATCATTCTACATTCTCTATATTTGTTATAAGCAAGTAACAAACCCATAGGTGGAAAAAAAAACACTCTATGATCAAACAGATTTACATATTGGAACTTTTATAGAACACTTTGCTAAACTTACATGGAAATCCCAAGTTCAGTTGCCCATATTTGTGAATACGATTGTGAGCTGGGAAAGCAGCCTAAGAGCCTTTGCTACACCAGCAACTAGAGAGTCAGGAAAAAGTTCCTGAACTTAATGGTACTTAAATTGACCTTCGAAAGAATCTAAAAACATTGTTCAGAGATGAAAATGAGACTGTTGTAATAGCTATGGGCCCCTTTTATTCAACTTCTTTATATATCCTTATTTAGTCTGATATTCTTAAAGCTCAAGTCTGACCACAAGATTGCCTTAATTCAAAACATCTCTGTTTTATGTATTACCTTTAGGGTAAAATATAAACTCATATGTTTGACAATTGAAATTTTTCAGTTTGGCCAAAGTCTATTTTTCTAGACTTATTATTTATTGTTCCCCCCCAAAAACATTCTTTAAGCCAGTCAAATTGCCTTAACATGGCATCCCCAAAATATGACATCATGTTCCATTTCTATACCTTTGAACATGAAACTAGGGGCATGCCTAATGGGTACAAGACATATGCATAGTGATGCTGCTAGAGGTGAACTACCCACACCTTGCTCATTTTCCTGTTTTTTCCCCTTTCCTTTTTTTAATGCTCTTGAAGAAGCACAACAGGCTGTCATATATTTAATTAACCAGCTGGGGGCATAAAGTATATAGAGTGTACAACAGATGGTATTATAACTATATGCAATTAACTTTGTATTTCAACTCACTTTCTCTTTGTTTGAAGCCCAAAGTGTGTACAACTGGCCCAAGATACCATAAAAATAGTTTTGATCTAGCATATACCCAAGAGAACAAATTAGAAAATCTCTCATCTCTCCTCTTTAACATGTTTAAACTTTTCTCTTCAAGATCTTCCATCCATATAATCTGACATCTCATCATTTATAGCCATGTACTTTATTGAAATATTGTAAGGCACAGGGGAAAAAAAAACCACTTAGTAGCAAGTTAAAGATTTTGCTCCAGTGATAAAGCTCTAGCTCAAATACCAGCACTACCAATTTAAAGAATATCACCTATCAACAATATTATTATTTAATTAGTTGCTTCCTTTCATTTTATATAGACCAGAAAACCAATATTCAGGTCCCTAATTTTCAGAAATTAAGTTTTAAACTAGTTGTATAAAACAATTCATTTTTGTTGGTTCAGTGAATAAAATTCTTGAGTCTAGAAGGTCTCATTTGCCACTAGTTATTCTGCTTGTTTTCAATTCAATTCCAAAATCCTCATCCTTTCCTTTCTCCTCCCTTCAGATAAACTCAACACTAGAATGCTCATCAGTCTAGAGATTGTTTCAGATTTGTTTCTCACAACTCTTCAGTACCCTAAGTTCCTTCTACTTTTCTGATTGGAGGGCTTGTGAATGGAGCACAACACACTTCTGATAGCCTCCTTATAGAGAACATATAATTCCAACTACCTCTTAATTTGTCACTAGTTGTTCTACTTGCTTTTAATTTTCACCATCATTATAATGCCCCATTGCCCATTCCTATCTGGTATTCCTGACCTCCAACCTTGTCAACTTTCAACTTTTGCATATTATCTTTCCTCATTAGACTGTAAAATCCATGAAGGTAGGGACTATTCCTTTTTTCCTTTTTCCTAGTATTTAACACAATGCCTGTGTCTAATAGGCAGGTTTTAAACATTTATTGGATTCTATCATATCCTAAGACTTGAATACAAATGTAGTTTCAGTTACTAAGGCCTAAGGAAGATCACTTTAACCTATGTTTGCCTCAGTTTACTAAATTGTAAAATTTAGATAATAACAGTAATTATCTCACAGGGTTGTTGTGAAAATCAAATGAGATAATGTTTGTAAAGTCTGGCACATAGCAAGAATTAAACATTTTTTTTTATTGCTCTTCCCTTAGTCAGGGAGTTCATTGTCTGTGTGACACTTATTTGCCTCTCTTTAGTCTTTGGGATATTTTATTGCCTGCTAATAATTTACTAAAAAAAAAAAATTAGAAGGGAAAGAACAATCAACATGTTTACCATTACTCTGAAGATGTAATGCATATACATAAACTCTCATAGAAAGATCCCTGAATTTATCTCTATAAGTCTCTACTTTTTCCACTGCTTCTTTTCAATGGTCTAACAAAGAGTTACAGAAAGAAAACATGACTTTCAGTTTGTTGTCACCCGACATTAGAATGTTCTCCACTTGAGAATTCATAGATGTATAGGGCAAACTCCTGAACCTTAAGGGGCTTTAGAACTTAACAAGAAAGAGAAGTCTTGTGCACCCATGATTTTAAATGCAGAATGGAATATATTAAGTGGTATAAAATACTATGAGAATTTTGAGAAAGAAATATTAGTTTTTCATTCCCATGCATAACCTCTAAATAGCAACAAAAGCACCCCATCACATAAAAGAACAAATAAACAAAAAAGAAAAGAGAAGACCAGGAAGAATTGGAATAAAAGAGAAAGCAAAAAGATAAGGTGGGGCAAAATGCAGGATTCGTTTCGTTAATTTTTTCTTAATGATTTTTCTTTATTATAGGAAAGTTCAAAAAATGATTATTGTGGTTATAGAAATGCCTATGGCATAAAAATAATTTTTCTATTGACATGTTTTAAAATTAACTAAAATTTAAATATTCTAAATGATCTAATAACAGCTAGATTTCTAGTGGGAAAATGGTGGTTGGTGTAAAACTCCCCCCTAGTATGAAGGAAAACTAAGCAAAAGAATTGAAAGAAGAAATAATGAGGAACATTAGATTCCACAAAAAAATTTTTTGAAAAAAAATATAGCCAAATAAAAAGAAAACAAACTTGGAAGGACATGTTAGGTTTCTGCAAGCTAAAATAATGGAGGTAGAATACTGATCCTTATTAGCAATAAGAATTGAAAGTTGGAACATGATAAACCAAAAAGGCAAAGAAAAATGGTTTGCAGTCAAGGATAACAATACTTCAAAACTGAGTGCAATCTTATAGAGTGAAACTGATTTTTAACAGAACAGAGAAAACTTCTCAGCATGCCTTTTCAAGCATCCAACAATTGATTTTAAAAGCTTTTTAAAATTCAAATGAATTATGTTAAAGAAACCTAAGTTAATTCAGTATACAAAAGAAACTTCAGAAAATTAAATAAACATAGATAAAAGCTTATATACAAATAAAGAGTCAAAACTATCTTTCTTCTTGGAATTCCACATTTTGAAAGGTCATTTAAAGAGAAAATTGATGCTCAAAAAGTACTTTAGGATCTTTAGATGGAGGATGCTGAGAGCTGAAGTCTAAGCCTGGCCCAGGCTTTAGTCCTCATTGAACTAACTCAGAGAGTGGAATGATTTAGCAACCCAGGCCAATTTTCTGTGTATCCCATACTCCTCTGTCTCTAGTCACCGTTTCATCAAAGCTGCTAATTCAGATGTTGACAGTGTTTTTATAAATGTTAGAGTCTAATAGCCAAGAAATAATTGTGGAATTGTAAGAGGGGGGGAGGCACTTGTCTTTCCACAGAGAAGGTGGGGGTGTTGCTCTTGTATTTGGACTCTAAAATCTATGGGCTAAGACCAGAGGCCCAGGCTGCCCCAGGAGCATTAATGACCTCAACACTTTTAATTCCATTCTTTCTTGACTATATCCAAACATTTACAACTGATCTGATCTTAGGACAGCAACATCCTTACCACCATCTTTATGGAATCCGTTCCCAAGCTTCCTCCTGGAATCTTGTGTGCCTCCCCTTCCTATTTCTTATGTAAGGGAAGAATATGTATATTGCCACATTGGAAATAACCATTCTTAGAGTATTGTTACTTTTAACACTCGCAAACTAGAGTGCTGATGCTCCCCTAATATTTCATCCAAGCCATTTTATTCAGCATCTATTATCTCTCTTCCTCTGGGTTCACAGTGTGGACCTGACAGTTTTTACTGGTCTGGTTTGGAATGACTTCTCTGGACCCCATTTTGTTTTCCCAGACATGGGCTTATGGGCTTCACCCCTTGATCAGTTTTGGGGGGCTCATCCATTTCCCATACCCAACAAGATTCATTTTTTTCCTTCCCTTAACCTCAACCCTGGATCTGTGACCCATGAAAAAGCACAAGGTCTCCGCCCCTTGCTGCCGTTACATGATCCTTTTTGTGTTACACGGACTTTGCTCCCTACTCTTCACCCAGCATTGGAAATGCCCACCCAGCACAGCTCTTGGAAAGTCTGGATGATGGAGAGTGCTCAGTAGTGCTCAGCTGTCACAGGACAGGAATTAGAACTTCAATTAGAACTGGCTTCATGATTCCTCCCAGCCATTCCCCCAGACTGGGAGCCAGGCTGGCCCAAGAGGCTGAAGCATCTCTTGGCACCATGCTTCAAGGTGGCTTTCTGTACCATCCAAAACAGATTGGATCACAATCTGGAGCCAGATGTCTGAATGGAAAATGGGAGATTGAATTTTCAATGGACATTGTTTTGTGGGGGAGTTTGGGGTGTGCTTCCTTGGTTTGAGTTTAGCTGAATCTGGCTAATTTTTTTTTAAGGAAAATGATGTATGTTACACCTTTTAAATGTAAATTTTTAAAAATAGGCATTTATGTGTTTCCACAACTGACATCAACGCAGACCTCATTCTCTCCCCTTCCACGACCTTCCTCCTTTTTTCCCTCTTTTCATACTCTTGTATTGGTTCTAATAAATGGTTGCTTTTCAAAAAAAAAAATAAAGAGAAAATTGAGACTGTGTGAACTTAAATATTTAAAAAAATTAAAAAAATAAAACCAGAGAAAGAGAAAAGGAAGAGGCAGAGCCATTTCTCAAAATTAGATAGACATTGAATTAGAATGTCTGAGTTGAAGGTCCAAAGGATTAAAAACAAATGGAAGGCTAGTGGGTGGGTCAAATTATTCACATTCATAGTTAAACTAGAGAAGAGATGTATTAAAAAAAATAAAAGTAGTATAAATTGAACAAGAGGCTAGACTTGGCAGAGATAGGACAAGAAAAAGTAGTCTATGAGTCTAAGGTCCACCTTGGAGGGGAATAGTGTCAAGTATAGTATGGACTATCAAAAACAAACAAAAACTCAACCTAATATAAATAGAAAAATGGAGGATGAACCAATAGTTAATGTCTGAAAAGGGAGAGAAGGGAGAAGAAAAGGGCATTATAGTATAATAGAAATTTGTAAGTTGTGAGTATTCTGTATGGCTGGGAAAATTTCCTTAGGTTTCAGGTTCCTCATATTAAAAGGGGATTATATAATATTTACCTCTAAAGTCCCTTCAAAGCTCTAAAGATGTATTTCTAATATAGCAAGACATAGCATTGTAGCCCTTGGCAACTTGGGTTCAGTTCAGCCTATGAGGAATCATTATTCAAACTCAGGAAAGCATGGATGGAAATGAAACAAAAATTTATGAAAAAGGTTACAAGACATAAGAAGGGCTAGGAAGAGAGGGAGAGAGAGGGGGGGAGAGAGAGAGAGAGAGAGAGAGAGAGAGAGAGAGAGAGAGAGAGAGAGAGAGAGAGAGAGAGAACAGTCAAGCAGTTTGAGGCTATTGTCAGAGAAGACTGAAGTGTCCCTGAACTGGAGTCTAGCTCAGGTTTTTATGTCTTGCTTCTCATCCTGATGGCAAAAGTTGGACTCCCTTTCTCTTAATAGATCCAGAATTTGGTAGAGATCAGGATACAAATTTTACATTAAACAATGAATCATTGATAGAAGTATCAATGGGGAGGGTCTCTATCCAAGATTACAATTGTTTCTGTTACAGTCATAATTCTCTAGGTCAAGTCAGTTTATATCTCAAGAGTCAATTTATATCTCCACACAAATTCTTTCTGTTACATTCACTTATCTTCATCTTCCCCTACAACATTCCTCCCTCAAATTATTTCAGGACCAGATTCTTCTGGGTCTTTCAAAGTCCATTTGGAGATGAATATATTACAGCAAGGACTTCATTGAGGCAGGGTCCAAAAGGGCTGGCACATCTGGTTGTAGAGCCTGGTCTTGGAGCTATACAACTAAGAGAAACAAAACTCAAGGGAAAAAAATTGAGCAAGCAAAAACCAGAGATATTGTAACAGAAAACACTATTTAACAGAGATCTAATAATTTAGGGAAAAAAATTAAAAGGTCTATAAGGGGCAAGATTATACTTTATAATCCTAAACCAGTATCAAAACACCTTTTTATAAGTACATAGGTTCCAATATAAAACAGATTTGTTGATAAGTTGCAAACAAAAGCTCAAATAGTATAAACAAATGTACTGAAAAAGCATTTTAAAACTGCACCCGGAAATTTGCAACCAATATTTGGCCATGTTTAAAATGAACAAAAATTCTAGTTGAAGAATGGATCTCTCCTTTAAAAGCCATCAAATATGCCAATAGGAATTATCCTGATCTACTGGCTTACTCTCAAACTTAATTATTATGCACCTGGAATGATCATGGAGAGGGACACAAGGACATGTTCCCTTACACAGACAATATTTTTCAATGGTCCAGGTGAGGGAACTTTTAAAAGAATCCTACCTGAGGCCACTTACTCCATCTGCAGTATTTAACAAACCCTATAGGGCTCAAGTTTCATTGGCATATTGTCTTTCTATTTTATCATACTCGATGTCAGGCAGATCAATATGTTGTAATATAGCAATTACTTATAACAAGAGCTTCAGGTGGCTTGAGCACTAAGGAGAACTAAGAGTGTGCCAGGCTGTAACTTGGTATAATAGATTCAGGAAGAAAAAAATCATAATTCAATTGCTCATGTACCTAAGGGCAGTGCTGTAAATGAAATGCAAGAAACATATTTTGAAATGTAAAAACAATCCTAATTCATACATATATATATATATTTTTTTTTAATAAAATCAGCTTTTTGCAATGAACCCATTTAGTTATTAACTGTTTAAAATAACTAAACTTCTCCTTCTGGCCAGGAGGTTGTCTATCATCTCCATACTTCTCACATAACAATTGGCTAGAGATTGTCACAGAGAAATCTCAAATCATCATGATTATAGGTGTTTTTCCCTCAAAGCAAATAACCACAGTTCAGTCCCAGTTTACATATGTAGCTAGAAACTTCTATACATAAACCAAACTACTAGCCATCTTCAGAATGCAAATTATTACTTTCAGAATTCTTTAAATCCATTAGAACATCTTAAGTAACTTTAAATTTCTAACATGTGTTATTTCTAACATGTGTTATTGATTCCAATGCAGTTAAACAATAGTAAAAACAGCCAGGTATTCAAATCAATTAACAACATGAGTTATTATGCATGAATCCAGAGATTTATCCTTGAAGGAGGTCATAGTTTATTTCACTTACCATCCCTTCAAAACAATCACATGTTAATTCCAGGCTTTAACATTACAGTATTCAAATAGTTTATATGTTCACAAGAGAACCAAACACTGTTAGTATTTCTTTGAAGTTACAAGAGAATATCACATAATTGATAAATACATATACATATATTTCCCTTCCATAAATATGATAGATGATGAGACTAAGATTACAAACTTTCTTCCTTAAATAAAAGACTTTGTGAGATTGTTGACAGTTATCAATATTGATTTAATATATCAAAACAAAATCAGATTACAAAATTTAATAAAATATCTCTTTCCCAAAAGAAATCAGTAAATATATCATATATGGTTAATTTCTTGATGTACAATTTATCCCAATTATATTTTCCTTCTTAATAACACGTGCAAATTCTCAAGACTTGTTACAAAACTTAGGTGACTAAATTACTCTCAGATAGTTTCTTTTTTCTTTAAACACAAGGTGGTGATCTTTTCCTATCAAAGGCCTACCTGCCCTCTTTTCAAAGCTTCTTGAGGGCAGGGAGTCTGAATTTCCTAAACCATAAGGTCTCCATTACAGCCTTCAGTCAATATTAGCTCACACCTAAAATCATTTCAAACTTTGCCACTTACAAACTTTCAAATGATATAAGCAGATAGGCTCAGATTCTGACTTCATTAATTACTTAATTTTAATTCAATTCTTTTTAAGCAATTAAATTAAAAACCCAAACTAAAAGGAGTAACATTTAACTCGGGTAGCTGTAACTATTTCAGATCTGAATTACACACACACACACACACACACACACACACACAGGTACAAACAACAGAAACAATTTTTTTGTATCAAATTTACCAAAATATAGAAACATTTTCCCACATCTCCAGTCCAGTAGAAAGATGTCAAAACATCCCATTGATGTTTAAATACACGTACACACACATATACACACATGTTTTATATATATTTTTGAATGAACCAATTAAGACCAGTCAAAAAAACACTTTTTTATAATCAATCAATTTCTTGAGTAACCTTTTATATATTAAGATTTTGAAATAGCCAACCAATAGTTAAAATTGAATACATTCTTAAGTAATTTGATAAAGTTCAAACACAATTGCTCTTACAGAAATATTATTTATTAGCACAGGCTTAATTAAAAGATGAAATCTGAATTTCCTAGTCAAAGAAAAAGTTATCTTTCCCTTTTCTTTAACTGAGCATGAGGCTTGTCAACAAAACTACCATTTCCCCTCCCCCTCCCAAGGGTGGAACTTTCTCAGTCCAGGTAAATGGGGTATAGGAAGAAGGTATAGGAGTCCCCTATTTTAAAAAAATGGGGCCAAAACAGGTTTTGGCAGGGGGGAGTTTTACCCTTCCTGCAGTGAAGCATGCATTCCATCTGAGACATAGGTTTGAGTTTCGAAGTTCTAAAAATGAAGATTTCCCTTTTCCCTCGCCCCCACCCTCTGCAGAGGTGGGGGCAGAGAATGAAAGAGAGTATTTCAAAGAGAAAAAGAGAAAGATTACCACCCAAGGATCATTTCCAGGAGCTCAGATGCTTAGCTTTTGAAAATCTAATTCCTTCCAAGGAGCAAGCACACAGCTGAGGGAGTTGTATTGGTGCCAGATTTCCCCCCATATTTTAATTCTCTATCAATTTAAAGGTAGGCAATATGTCAATTGGATAAACAAACACATACCATTACTCTGGTCAATCTGAACAGGGCAGGCTCACACCAGGGCTACTGCCAAACAACACATGGTTCAGCTTAGCTGACAATCCACAATACAACCTTTTTCCATTTTCTGGAAAAAAGGAAACACAGAAGGAGGGACTAGAGGTTCAATAATTTTCCTGCTTTTCTGAAATTCTAGGATTTAAAAAAAAGGAGATGTTGCTTCTCACCTATGGAGTTTGATCCAATTTCCCAGTCTGGGCAGTGTATCCTGGCTGGCTTGCCATAATATGTAGCCACTGGCTACTTTGGCTGAGCCATTGTCAGAGAAGACTGAGTCCAGGGCAGGTTTTTATGTCTTGCTTTTCATCCAGAGGGCAAAAGGTAAACTCCCATTCTCTTACTAGACCCAGAATTATGTAGAGGGTAAAACCAAAGGAGATCTGGATACATATTTTACATTAAGCAATGAATCAATGGTACTTTAAAAATGGGGAGAGTCTCCACCCAGGATTACAATTGTTTCAGTTACTATCATAATTCTCTTCTTCAAGTCAATTTACATCTCCACCCATATTCTTTCTGCTACATTCAATTCTCTTTATTTTACCCTGCATCAGGATTGGATTGTTCCATGAAAAACAATAGGGGTAGATATTTTTGTTTTCAATTTTAAAGAGATAAATTAAGCTTTTATGGACAGAAAAACAAATTTAACAATAATGTTCATTTTTAAATAAGACAGATTCATCAACAAGATAAAAGAAGATGACTGCATGAGATAGAAAACAAACCCAATTGGGGGGGAAGGGTTGCATGCAAGAAACACAGTTAAAACATAAAGCTTCACATTGAAATAAAATGGAGAGCAGTAGTAGGATAAATGCTTAAGTTGAATCTAAATAAATGAAAGTGGCAATTATTTCAGAAAAGGCAGCAATACAAACAATTTGCAGTCAAGGAAAAATATAAAAATCATATATATATATATATATATATATATATATATATACACAAATATATATATGTATACCCAAAAAGCATCATTATATAATTAAATAAATTTCAAAATTAAATGTAGATATAAATTATAATGCCATAACAACTAAATGTATAAAGAAAAAGCTAAATGAATTTCAAATAGTAAGATTCAAGATAATAGCTGTAGATGACATTGATGTATCTTTGACAAATAAAACTAACAGAAAAATAAACAAGAAAAATTATGGGACTCAACAGAATTGGAGAGCATTTAGTAAGACTTTACCATAATGCTAAACACTGCTGTAAATTTTGGAGATTCAAAGGCAAGCAAGTAGGATTGACCCCATAATAAAAGTTCTTCCATGTCAATGTGGGCAGACAGCAGTAAAAGGGAAGTTGTAATGTGAGGGTGGAAAACATATAGAGAGCAGTCAGAGAAGGAGGACTTTGAGTAAATTAGAGAATGAGGTGAAAAGTTGTGAGCAACATTTTTAGTCATTCTATAAGCATTTAACATGCTTGGGGCTTCTTGTGATATGGCAACTTAGAAAAGAATTCACTAATTATTAACCCATGATGACTGTTGAATGAGAAACTCAAAACAAGTATCTGCTTTTTACTTCTCACAGCAATTTTACCAAAAATGATTACTTCCTATGCCTTAGGAGAAAACATGAATGCCACCAGGCATTCAAGTTAAACTTATCCTTTAGAGACTATAGCCTACATTCTCAAAGTTGTATTCAATAAGCAAAATAGCAGAAAATTAAGCTTAGATGTAGACTAAATATTACCTTACATAAAGCAAAAATCAAATAATAAATCATTAAAAGAATAAAATATGTTGAAAATTAGAACAAGGAGATAACATACTAAAATTTAGGAGATATAGTTATAGCAGTGTTAGGAGAATAATTTATATATCTTTGAATACATGTAACAAAAGAAAGAATAGTAAACTGAATATGCAAATAAAAAAATTCGAAAATAATCAGCTTAATAAGCTAAAAGTAAATACAAAAAATACAAATTTACTAATTCAAATAAATCATAAACTGAAAAAGAATATAAAGTTGACATGAAATATAGGTGCTTACAAATCTAATAATGGTATTATAAAGTTTTACCTAACTGTTTTGAGAGATTGTACTTTATATGAAGTACTTTAAAGAGATTTTTTGGGGGAAATGTGGCACAAATCTATGCATTATTTTAAAAAATTGATTGTGTTCTATGCATAGTTATGTAACCTAGAACACTGTTGCTTAATTTTTCAGCACTTTCATTTTTCATATTGAAATTTTTATATTGTTCTTTTTTTAACCTAACTTTTCAAAAAGTTGATTTTGTTGTTTTAATCCAATTATTAGCAATACAGATGTCTAAGGTTATGACTGCTAATTTGTTTTTCATGAAACTTGTCCTGACATATATTTCAGACCACAGCATATCTTAGAAAATCAACACCAGTCATTCTTTTTTTCAGAGTTGGTTTAAAGTAGATTAACTTTTGGTTCACTGTTCAGTTCAGATTTCATGAATATACTGCCATGAAACACAAGCATATATGAATGGGTAGTACTCACTGAAAAAAGTTAGCTATTCCAATTTACAGATGTCTCTACATTTAGCTGAGATTGTATAGCACAGTAGAACTAGAGCTGGAGTTGGGAAGTCCTGTTTTAAAGTCCTGACTGACCCATACTTGCTCTTGAGTCGCAGCCAAGAATCCTAATTTCTCAATGCTCTAAATACCTCTCTCCAAGATTTAGTTCAAGATAATTGTGAATATGCATGCATTGAGAGAATTTATTTACTGGAAAGTTTCCAGCATAAATGAAATCATAGATCCTGATCTTCATTCCCATCCAAGAAAAAGAATTAAAGCAAATAATTTCCTATATGATGCAGATAAGACAAATTGATGCTCTTAGGTGTTCAAGATTAATAAATTCAATTTACTCATGCTTAAAAGAAAGTAAGCTAAAATTAAAAGACTGTAGTATTAATAATAGCAAGACATTAAATCTTGAGTGTCTAATTTTAGATCATTTTTAAATGCATTATCTTACTCATCTTTATAAGATCCCTGGGATAGGTAATTATTAATATCCATTTTAGAGATATAACACCAAGTCATGATAACTTAGATTAAGAAAGATTTGTAGGTGACTTTCCTAAATTTAACATGGTAATGTAAATATAATACGACTAAAACCCAGGTTGTTTGC
The DNA here is from genome assembly GCF_037893015.1 of Macrotis lagotis. Taxonomy (NCBI): domain Eukaryota; kingdom Metazoa; phylum Chordata; class Mammalia; order Peramelemorphia; family Peramelidae; genus Macrotis; species Macrotis lagotis. The sequence continues at coordinate 160,633,868 of NC_133664.1, read as the reverse complement.
CTTCTTGCTCAGCATTCTTTTCCCTGTTCTTCATTGAAGTTGTATTCATCATTTTATTATGAAACACAGTCATTCATTATGCTAATCTATCTCTTAATTCCCACATACCATGATGGGAAAATAATGAATTTATTCTGCAACTATTAAAAGTGAACTATATTATACTCTCCCAATATCTGTGATATTTAAATACAATATGGCATTTGTATGTAAACACTGACAGTTCTAGAGGACTACAATGAAGGTTAAAATTTTTAAGTCATATAGCCTATTAATGAGATTTAGCTAAAGTATTATCAGGTCTCTGATTTATGACTTTACAAATTGGTTTTCCTTATTGTAAACACCAGCCTGGGCAAAATAAATATAAGATCAGATAGAAATTTTTGACTAACAGAGAACAAATTGAAATGAAATTTCCCCTCATATTATTAAGTTATCAAAAAAGATAGAACAAGTAGTAATGGATCAAGAAAGCTGTAAGTCATATCCATAGCCTCTGAGAATAGGCATATATGACTAGTATATATAGGTGACTGCTAAATGTTTGTTGAATTTTAAAACTATGCAGAAACAATAATATAACATTGTCTTTTCTGTATCTTCTATCAAAAGTCTGTATCCATATTCATCAATACCTCCCCTTTCTGCTTCAAAGTTTATTTTAGCATATGGTAAATTTTACAGAAAACAACTATTCAGCAAAAGAAACTTTTTTTTTCTACTCATATCTAAACAGGAACTTACATTCACTTAAGAAAGTTCAAAATACTGATTGAATCATTTGAATGCTGTATAGACAATAAATATAATTACTGATTTTTACTTGGAAGAAAAGCTAAAATTCCATGCTTACAGGAGATGACCATCATATCTTTCCTCAATGATATTGTATGTCCCAAAAAAGCATGCCCCTTATCTTCTAATCTGTTTGTTTAATAAAATTATTTCAATCTTTGTTCATTCATAAAAATTGTAGTGAATTTAAAGTGAACATATTTTATATTTAAGATGAATAATATTCCTAAAAGTTTTAAATGAAGATTCATTTTTAAAATTCTCTTGTAAATGAGGAAGGTATAGTATTAATTAACAAGGAAATATAATATAAAAACAGTTTAAGGTTGTTTTTTCTTTAAGCAGAACAGCTCAAAGAATAACAAGTTTTGAAAGGCTGATAATTTATGATTCTTCAAGTTGTATTATTATACTTTTCATTCTTATTATGTATGTCTGGAATAAATATCAACCCTTCCAAAAGGAAACATTTGAAAATTGGAAGCATGTAACCTCGACTGACTAGATCTCTTTTAAGAAGTGTTAAGGAAAATTGCTTCACTGAAATCATTATCTGAAGCTTTCACAAGTCTTATCTCTGGCCAGAATGATTGAGCACCAAGTAACTTTGAAATAATTTGACTCCTTGTCTTCTGTTTTCTTTTCTGTGTTGTTGCTTTCCTTAATGTCATTTAATGGTGACAATGAAGATATGATTATGATGGCAAATGGGAAATCAGGGGAAAAGGAATGCAATTTTTGCTCATATTTCATGTGCCATAGTCAGTAATGGAATAATGAAGCAACTTAGTCACAGCTTATTGTTATTTTTCACAAAATGATTTCCTGAACTGCAACTTTCTTTGGAGCAGATCACCTCAAAGCCTACCCTTTAAACAATTATAAATATCTTAAAACAATAATAATAACAATGAATATCTACGTAATGCTTTACGTACATAACTCATCAGCTCATTTTCATCAATAGTTTTGATTGGTTCATTTTACATCAAATTAATTCAAATCAACCAAAAATATTTTTGAGTAATTTAAAAATTAGTTAAAAATTAACTAATTAATAAACACTATTAAATGCTTTTTCTAGGCAGGGCATTGTGTTAACTCCTGAGGAGAAGAATATAAGATTTACTGCTTCAAAGAGTTAGTGTTCTGATGTGGGAGAATAAGTACACATGAGAATATATACTGAATAAACAATTAACACAAAGTCATTTTGCAAGGTGAAATTTTTCTCTTACTCCTCCTTCAACTCCCCTTGCCCTTCCCCCCCCTTCTGCTTCCATTATCTGTATTCATACTGAAAATTAAGATCCAATGAGCTTTCGCTTTTCTGGTAGTTTTCTGCATTTCCTGAGCTTGTCTAAGGACAACTGTCTTATGGTTGGAAAGCTATGCCACTGGAGTCAAACAACCCAGCTGAAGCTGTGCTCAGACCCAGAGGGACCATGAAAAAAATTCATGAAGGACAGTGTCATTTGATTTCAGTATTAAAGAAAAACCAACATTTCAAAAGGCAGAGATGAAGAGAGAACATGATGCAGTCATGAGTGACAACTAGTGAATAGATATTGAGATATCCTGAATGCATAAAATTCAAAGTTCAAAGGATTAATGTGTAAGAAGACTGGACAAATAGTTGTAAAGGTTAAGTGCCAAATAAAGAAATTTATATTTGATTCTAGTGGGAAAGAGGAGCCCAGGAGGGGAAGCACTCAAAAATGAATTCATAGGACAAATAAGGAAAAAAGACTTATTAAAAGAGAAGGAACAAAATGAATTAGATTATATATCTATCTATATAGATAGATATATACAGAAGATGGAGGATAAATAATAAATTGAATTTTAGAGTCATATCATCCTGGAAAAATGGTATCTGGAATACTAAAGTTCAGAAAGAACTAAGAGTGGTTGAGGAAAACTCATTCTGGTTCAATTGTTTCTCAGTTGTATTCAACTCTTCATGACCCCATTTGTAATTTTCTTATTAAAGAGAATGTTAATTGTAGTTTTCTTAACTTTTGCAAATAATTTGATTCAATATATAATTCTATTCTTGTGATGAAGGCAGAAAGATGAGGGCCAAATGATCTTATAAATGAATGGATTTGGCAGTGCTTGAATGGTCAGACTTAAAATTCATTAATATTGAGTCATAGATATTTGGAAGGAGGTTTCCATTGGAGTACTTGAGAAATTGTGATGGTCTCAGTGCTATTGAACATTTTTATGAGAGACTTTGGGAAAGGCATAGAGTGATTTGCCATTTCACAGATGGGAAAACTGATTTGCACAGTATTACATGGCTAGTGTTTGATGCTAGATATGAAATGAGAGATATTAGTCTTCTCTATTATGCCACCTAACTGCCCTGCTGAGAAAAAATAACATCAATAAAACAAAAACTCTTTTTATTTATGCTTGTTTAAAAGGACAGTATGATCAAAGAGAAGAAATGAACCCTCTTTGGAATATATTGATTTTGATAGAGAGAAGGCAGTATTATTTATAAAACCATAGATTGAGAACTGGAAAGGACCACAGAAGTCATCAAGTTCAATCTTTTCATTTTGCGTAGGAGCAAACTGAAGGAGAGAAAGGTGACTTGCCAGAATCAAATAGTTTGTTTTAGCTAACAATTATGCAGGACTTTAAGGTTTGCAAAGTATCTTACCTGATTTTCCCAACAATAATTTTGGGAATAAAGCTCTTAGGAGTAGAGATGGGAATGAGACTTGTGATTACATTGACTTGATTAACTTTGTTTCTGAGGGAAGATCTTGGTTTGTCTCTACCATCTTCCTTTGATTAACTTGCCACAGGGACCTCCCAGGGAGGAACTCCTAACATTGCAAGTGAGCTCCTTGAAAATTTAAATTCTGTAACTTTAAGAGAGAGTGTTACTTGTTCAAAGTGACATAACCTCTATGTATGAGAAGCCAGACTCCAATCAAGGTCCTCTAGCTCTAAGATTATCCTTTCCTCCACTGTTTCACATTGCCTCTCTAGATACTGTATTATCCATTTTTCTACTTGCTTTTGTTTTTATAACAGTTGAGTAATCTTTTTATAAGAAAATTAAGTTGTTTCTGCTTGCATTGATTATCTGCCTGTGAGAAATCACAATTCAGAGATCCCGGAATGCAGGTATGCAATAGAGATTTATTAAAAGAAGTTACAACAGAAACGAAAGGGATGGGAAAGTTAAGTAGAGATTAAAGAAAAAGGCCATGTGGATTGCTAAATTGAATTTGGCACATCTGCTGTGAACAGGAGTCTTGAAAAGGAGTCTGAAAAGGTAAAAGGGGAGAGAGTCTTTCTCCAGATCTCCTTAAATTCTCCTTCAGAGGCCATGGGAGGGGTGGTGCCCTGGGAGTGACTTAAGTCAGGCATTGGAAATTTTGCCTTTTGGGGAGGGATCTCTTATGGGTGGTTTTAGATGTGTTTCCAGTCCTGTGGTCCAGCTGCCCACACCAAAAGAGAATGCAATCCAGATCAGATTGAAGGTCAGGCCCTCAGGCCTTGGCCCAAATTAGACAATAAAGGAGGAAAGAGGATTCCCTTAACAATGCAAACAAAAGATTTACAAAATTTGACTCCAAATGCCCATAGTTCACTTCATCAAAGTGACTTGTTTATTATTGCAATTAGTTTCTACACCTGCATTTGAACCCAGATCTTCCTAAATCTGAGTCCATTGCCCTATCCACTAAACCAAGCTTCCTTTTGTTTTTTTATTTTGCTTCTATTTTTCTATTCCAAGGAAACTGACCTCTCTCTAGAAATGAAACACTCACACAAAAATGCTTAATGGAGAGTTGATAGCCAAGATTAGTGAGATAAGACAATAGCACCTAATAGGACTGGAATTCAAATCACCTGGTTCAGACACACTATAGGTTTGACAACTGAAAGAACTTGTGGTTGTGATTGATTGCTATGCCACTCAGTGGTATTTGAAAAATTGTGGAAAAAAGCAGAGTTAGCAAGGGACTGGAGAAACACAAATCTTGTTATTATTTTCCAAAAAAGGGGAAAAGATTAGAGTTTGCAATGCATAGATAAGTAAGTTCATTCATTTCTGAGAAAATTCTGTACAGGTTTATTGATGAGATATACATTTTGGCTGCAGTGATTATAAACAAGTCATATCAGATAGAAAAAGAGAATGTAATTTGTAATTTTCTTAAACTTTTGCAGATTATTTGATTAAATATATAATTCTGTTCTTGTGATAAAAGAGGAAAGATGAGGGCCAGATGATATTATAAATGAATGATTTGGCAGTGCTTGAATGATCAGACTTAAAATTTATTGCTATTGAGTCATAGATACTTGGAAAGAAGTTTTCATTGGAGTATTTGAGAAATTTGTGATTGGCTCAGTGCTATTGAACATTTTTATAAGACTTCATTAAAGGCAAAGATGTCAGCTTTAGCAAATTTATATGTGGCACAAAACTGGGAAGGATGGTAAAAATATTGCATTAAAATTTGGATCTAAAAAATATCTTTGCAAGGTAAGAGTTCTGTGTTAAATCTAATGAGATGAAATTCAATAGAAATTTATACTGAGGCCAAAAGAATTTATAAACATAAGGTAGAGGAGAGGAAGAATGTTGAAGTTTAGAAAAAAGTCCCAGGGATTTTGGTATATGGAAACTCATTATGAGTCATCATGTAATATGGCAGCCAAAAGCTGTAATGTTATCTTACATCACATTGATTCCAAGAATAAGTTGGGGACCAGTCACTAGTATTCTGTTTTGTTCAGACTTCATCTCAAATTTTTGCCTTCAGTTTTTGGTGACATATTTTATAAAGAACTTTTTGATATGGGGAATCAAAGAGAAGCATATCTAGCTTACTGAAGGGCCTTGGTGTCCATGTTAAAGGAAGATTAGCTGAAGCAACTGAGTTTGTTCTTGAAAAAGAAATATAGTAATATAGGAAGATCAATATAAAATACATGTTTGAGGGTAATTTTATTGAAGAAGGATTAATATACTTCTTTTTGGTTATAGAGGGGAAAACTTGTAGTGATGAGGGGAAGTTGCAGGTAAGTCAATGTAAGCTTGATTCCAGGAAAAAAACTCCCTAAAACAATCAATTAATAGAATGTGCTACCTCAGGAAGTAGGGGGAGATCTTCTACTTGAGACTGAATGAATACTTGCTAACATATGTAATTGTGGGGATTACATTTTGAGTACAGGTTCGATTAGATAATGTTCAAGTTCACTTCCAATTTTATTTTAAAGTCCCATGATTTGATGGTTACTTGTTTCTGTTTCAGAACCAGACCTATATCTTCTGGTTTGGGGTATGGTTGCTACAAAAAAGAAGAAAGCTAAAACTAACAGGTAGGTGGACCCTAACTAATTGCTTTCTCTCTTTTTTTTTCAGTAGTCAACCAGCTCCTTCTATATTCTATTAACTTAATACCTGTCACTGATCTCTACCTTGGCAGCCATTAAATAAGTTAAATGTTTATTAAGCACTTTCTCTGCACCATATACTCTAAGGATAAAAGGAAAGGCAAAATGAGTCCCTGCCTTCAAAGAGGTTAAGGAATGAGATGTTACATAAACAATTGTAAACAGGATAACTTGGAGATCTCCAAGGACTCCATTTATTCACCAAAACAACAGTGCCTAAATACCTTTCCAGTCTCTAATCCACTCCCACTGCTATGGCACTTAGTAAGATAAGATTCTGGTGTTCTAGGATACCAGAATTCACAATACTCCCACACCCAATGGTTCCCAACATATCCTCCTTCTTGTTTTTGAAACAAAATTATTGCATAATGAATGCCATATAAGTTGTAAACAAAAGTTCAAAAACAGTATACACAAATGTCAATTTAACAAAACCAATATTTCCAAATTCCTTGAAATACATTTTATCCCCATCTTACAAAGATTACAAAGTTTTTCTTTTGCCAACAAAAAAAAAACCTTTCAAAGCAATCAAATTCAAATTTCAAACCAAAAGGAGTAACATTCAACTTTACCCAACTATTTCAGAGTTTAGACACAACACACTCTCAACACAGAAAAAAAAACAAACTTGTATTTCAAACTTATTAAAGTGAGATTGTTGGATTCCCTGTCCAGCACCAAAATCTCAGAATACAGAAAAATTCTCTCACTTCTCTAGGCTAGTGGAGAGATGTAAAATGTCCTGTAGATGTTCAAATACACATATATGCACATAAACAATCAAGACTGGTCAACAGAAATACAAGACATAGGCATAGACTATGGCTTGTATAAGACAAAATCCAAATTTCCGAATCCCAGAAAAAAATCTTCTCCCCCCCCTTTTTTAAACTAATTTAACCACAAAGCTTCCCAATCAATAACTTATTGAAAAATATAGTCATTGCCTAATGCCCACCCCTACCTCCTTCCCAAACCAGGAAGAAGTCATGGGGGTCCCTTGATTTCTAAAATAAATTTTTGTAGCCATGGGCTTGAATTTTGAAATTCCAAAAAGGAAGATTTCCCTTCTCTCTCCCTTCCCTCTGCAGAGGGTGGGAAGGGTAGTGAATGAGAGAGCATTTGCAATCATCTAAGGAGTTAACACCAATACCACCTGGAGTCACAGCACGTTGTGAACAGTAGCCATCACCATCACAAAATGAACAACTGCCTGTGACATCTCTCTCAGCACAGGAAACCATTTAATTCACAACCCTCTGCTGCTGGAGCAAGGATCTCGATCTCGAAGCTTGGGGCTGTAGGCTGAAAAGTAAAACTCGCTGTATTCATCTTCAGTATTAGGGTCTGCATCAGTGAAGAGAGGTTTCTGCAACCGGTTGCAGGTCCAGGGCCCAGGTTGTGCTCAGAGCATACAGTGTGATCACTTAGGCATTCATAGCCAAAAAGAACAGCAAGCAGATCCTCTGCATCCCATTCAAGGTGCTGGTACAGACTCCTGCTGAGCAAGAAGTTTCATCTCCTGGGCCACTGCCTCAGAGACTCTACTTTCTGCAGACTGCGTAATGTTAGCTACTTAATTGTTTTCTCACTTTTACTGGTTCCTTTTTGTTTAAAATCAGCCCCCAAGTAACAAATCAACTTGTTACTTTCCCCAGAGTCCTGGCTCTGGGATGTCGCCTGGTCTTGCTAGTATCTGCTATGTCCTTCTTCTGGACTTTCCTCAGATAATGTGCATTTGAGCCATATGTTTAGTCCCTGTTGGATGCGATATGTAGAGTCCCACTTCTGGACCACTCAATTTTCCCCTAGTCAAGCATTGAAGGAGTAGGAAAGAAGGAGTACAAAGGAGACAATTGCTCCCAGTGCTCCATTTATTCACCAAAACACCAGTGCCTAAATACCTTTCTAGTCTCTAATCCACTATCACTTCCATGACACTTAGTAAGATAAGATTCTGTTCAAGGACACCAGGTGAAGATAATTCACAATACTCCCCCTACACAATGGTTCCCAACAATTAAGATAAGAAGAATACAAATTAAAATAACTGAGATTTCACCTCAATTTCACCTCAAACCCCTTTACCCTAAAAATGCAGGGTAAGGATGCTAAAATATGAAAATAATAGAAATTGAATGACGCTGTGGGAAGTCAGGAATCATAATCAATATATTGTTGCTGAAGCCATTATATGGCTAGTCTAAAGGGGAAAAAAGGAATTATGAAAGAAAAGTTGCCAAACTTTTTAACATTCTTTATAATCTTATCAAGGCCTGTGTCAGACTCTTTGCAAGCCCATTTGGGGTTTTCTTGGCAAAGATACTTGGGGTATATTTCCATTTCATTATTCAGGTTTTTTTTTTTAACAACTGAGGAGACTGAGATAAATATCTTTAATCCCTTGTCCAGGGTCACATAGTTAGTAAGCTTCTGAGACCAGATCTGAACTCTTTAAAAAGTCTTCCTGATTTGGGACCCAGAATTTCATCCATTATGTCACCTCATTAAATGAAAATGGAAGTAAACAAACAAACAAACACACAAACAAGAAAAATAACTTTAAAAAGTTATTGTAAGATGGGAAAAATTCTGCTATCTCTAAAATTAGCAGTCATCCCTTAACTATTTAATCTGATTTTTGATGTTTGTTTTTCAATCCTCATTTAATCTCTGTTGTTTCTAAAGCTTTTCTACAAAGACTATTTCATCCTTGGACTTCTATGACTCTGCTCTCTCTTGGTTATTCTTAAGAGTCATGAAATATAAATATATCTAAATATTTCCCTATGTCTATGTCCTGAGTACCCTTGTCTCTGGATATTTTATTCCTTTGTTATCTCATCAGCAACCAGAGTTTTAATTGCTAACTCTATATTATGAAATCCACAAATCTAAATATACTATTCTAAATTTCCTGCAGAACTTTAGTTCCACATCAGTCTTATAGCCATCTCAAACTTAACAATTCTAAAACAAAACTTTTCTCTTCCCTCTCACACTTACCTTCCTCTCCTCTAAATTAAATCATTCTATTTGGGAACTCTATTGTCTTAATCACTCACATTTGTAAATTCACTCATCACTGACTATTCTATCTATTCAGTCTTTATATCAATTGACAAGTATTGTGGATTTTATCTGGAGAGCAGGCTTTGCATCCCTCCTCTTTGTTTAAATAATTGCTATTCTAATTCTAATCCAACTCAACCTTTCCCAGGTTTTATTTGCTCTGTCTGCTTCTATTCTCCAAATTTCCTTTCAATTGACTGTGTAATCTTCCTAAATTACAGAATTGCACTATGACCCTTCCAGACTCAGAAACTTCAACAACTCCTCCATTTGTCCTTTGGGCTAAAATGCAAAGAGGTAACTTGGTATAGTTTCTTAGTAGGTAACCATTTAAGTGCTTACTAGACCCCAGGAACTGTGCTTAGAAATGGAAAAACAAAGGAAGGCAAAAAACAGTACCTAACTTCAAGGAGTTCAAATTTTATAAAGGCGATAGCATGCAAACATATCCATACAAGTTACATGTAGAATCAATAGACAATAGTTAGTAGAGGGAAGGAATTAGACTTAAGAATTAGGGAAGATCTCCCTTAGAATGTGTGCATGTGAGCTAATTGGGATTTAAAGGAAGTCAGAAAATGAGAGAGAGAGAGACAGAGAGAGAGGCAGAGAGAGAGAGAGACTGGAGGAAGGGAGAGATAGAGGGTTGAAGGTGAGAAGGGGAACAAAATAGTCAATGTATATGCTGGAATGAGAAATTGGGTAGATTCAAAGCTGAGTTCATATGTTCAAATGACTATCAACCTGTGCATACCCTTTGGTCCATCAATAGCACAACTTGATATGTATTCCAAAGGGATCATAAAAGAAGGGAAAAGGACCTACATGTGCAAAAAATATTTATAGCAGCCCTTTTTTGTGGTGACAAAAATAGTGGAAATTAAGGGTATGCCCATCAATGGGGGAAATGGTTGAACAAGCTATGGTATATGATTGCAATGAAATACTATTGTGCAATTAGAAATGAAAAACAGGCAAATTTCAGAAAAACCTGTAAAGATTTGCATGAAATGAAGAAGAGTGAAATGAACAGAACCAGTAAAACACTGTACATAATATCAGAAACATTAAGTGATGATAAACTATGAATGACTCAGCAACACAATGATCTAAGAGACATCTAAAGGACTCACCAAGGAAAATGCCATCCACATTCGAATAAGGAACTGATGGACTTTGAATGAAGATTGAAGCAATTTTTTTCCACTTGCTTTAGTCTTTTTTTCATGCTTTTCTCTTTTATTCTTTCACAACTATGACTTAGAGGGAAATTTATTTAATATGATAGTATATGTATAATTATCATTTTTGGAAGAGGGAAGAGGAGGGAAGGAGATAGAAAAATTTGGAACTCAAAATCTTGTAAAAATGAATACTAAAATTGTGTTGAGATGTAATTTTAAAAAATAAAATACTATTAATATGAATTAAAAAAAAGAAAGCCGGTTCATAGTCAGCAGGATCTAGGTGTAATTCTGCCTTTGACATTTACTGATTAAAAGACATTAAAACTCTCAATAACCCAGTCAAATTCTTAAGATTAAAGGTTGCAGAACAGATTCAGATTATATTCCTGTAGAGAAAGTTCTTACTGGGGAACTCACTTTGGTAATGAAAGAACACATTTGGTATACACACACACACACACATACACACAAACACATAGACATGCAACATTTTAGTTCTAAGCAATCTTTCTAGCCTTATTTCATATTCTTCTTCACATTCTTCTGTATTCATATACTATATATTTTTATGTTACAGTCATCCTGGACTGACAAATAGCTAGTACTATTTCTTTTATTGCCTCTGTGCCTTTGCATAGGATGGAATGAATCCCATTCTATACCTTAATTACTAAAAATGTTTATCTTATTTAAGAATCAGTTCAAGGGGCTGATAAGTGGGGAAGTGGATAAAGCACAGGCCCTGGAGTCAGGAGTACCTGGATTTAAATTCAGTCTCAGACACTTAATAATTACTTAGCTGTGTGGCCTTGGGCAAGCCACTTAACCCCATTTGCCTTGCAAAAATAAAAACCTTAAAAAAATCAGTTCATGGGTCATCTCTTTTCTTGTTCCTGTCCTTGTATTTCATTATTTGTGTGCATATTAAAGGGAATAATTGCTTAGTGGGAGGGGGACAAGTGTAATATATTCCCTTTATTATTTCTTTGCAACAGTTCACTTCAATAAACATAATAATTGTACATATTTGTATAAAATGTAGAAAATAATTCCTGATTTATCAAGTATGCCATCTTCAGATTGGGGAGTATAGCTCCAAAATGATTACCAGAGTGCTGAACTGAAAGTAATAGAGATTGGAAGTGAGTGATCTCAAGTCACCAAGAAATATTTTACTATATTTGGAACACTTCCCTGGACACTGGAAGAACTGGCAGATGTATTTGATGAACCAGTGTCAGAGATCTTTGTAAAAATATAGAGAATAGAGCTGTGACTCAGAACCTGGAGATGAGCAACTGTTCCAGTTTCTGAAAAAAGAAAAGATGAAATATTTAAGCTGTAGTTCTGTGAATTTTCCTTTTATTTCTGTCAGTATTCTTGAAAATATTTGATAAATGTTATTTTATATAGTAGTGATTCAGAAAAATGATATCACTGATAAAAGCTCATAATAGAATGTTATTTTTAAAAAATATCTTTTTTTTTTAAATGGCACATCAAGGGAGTGCTACATATATTGTATTTCAGGAAAGCATTTGGCAAGTTTATCATGTTATCCCATGAGCAAAATGATGAGTTGATGGTACAGCTCTTGGATTTAGGACTGGTTGAATGACTATAAAGAATTGTCATCAATAAGCCAAATGCTTTCTTCTACAGAGGTTTCTGTGCTTGAAAGCATAGATCATATGCTCATAAAAACTGAAAATGACATTAATCTGAGAGGAGTACCTAAGAAACTGTTAGGTTCAAGATCCCCAAAATATCTCAACAGATTCAAAGGATATACTGAATCTAATAAGATGACTTTAATAAGTAAAACAAAAGTCTGACATGAATTCAGAAATCTATTTTTCTAATTATAAATGGGTGAAGCAAGATTAAATACAATTTTATGTAAAGAAAAATCTTGGAAGAGTTCTGGTAACATGACTGAAGAAGTTGTTTGTTTACATCCAATTTATTTTTCTAATCTCAAAAGAGCAAGATTGAGAACAGTAAGGTAACATACCAACAAGGAAAAAATTTCAACAGAAAAATATGGCAGAAAAAAGTACTGATTAAATGAATAAAAAATAAAATATGGCCACAAGAAGTAATAAAGTAAAAGATTACAAATGACAATCACCAGAAATAGAAATTAATTCTATAATATTTATATTCAGATCCCTCAAAACAAACTTGAAACAATTTTTAAAAGCCACATAGTGATGGAAAAATTTAATAATGTTTTAAAGGAAAAAAGGAGTAAAATTTTTTTAAAAATTTGAAAATAAAATTGATGTTTAGAAATAAGAGAATTTTTTAATGAGTAGAAAAAATAATAGGGACAGTATTCAATCCTGTAGGGATATAATCAATATTCTTAAAATGAAAAAATGAAATTATATTTTATTATTATTGTTATTGAATTATTATATTATACATGGATTAGTTAATACCAAATATTGTACATTTAATTAAATACAGAATGTGCAGAGTGGGAAGGAATACTGACTGTGTAAAAATGACTGTGTAAGACTATTTATAATTAATCTACACATTTTAATATATATCACTTTAGAAGTCATGGGTATGTATGACTCCAGAGGGAGAGAGTAACCTTCATTGTCCTGTACTTTGCTGTAGCTAAATGACAAGGAGTGGTAGCATGCTAATAATCAGATCTTGGTGTATAGTTAGAGATTGTGATGAATGATTCATCCATAAAGAGACCTTAAGGAGTGATAGAAGTATAAGAAATTCCAAGTAAGATAATATTCTAGTAAGGAGATTTAGTCAAGGGAGCTTTCAGTACACCTTAAGTTATAACCCATGGTCAGCTGCCTACTACTCTGACTAAATAGAAGACTAACCTTTTGTTCTGTATTTGTTATTTTATCTATGTCTACATCTCCTGGTAAGGAAAATCACTTCCCCCATATGGATCACTGGCTCATCTGTGGCATATTTCCTCTCTCTATGTTCTCTTAATTAGTTATTATAAGCTGCCATTATTTTAGTTAACATCTCTATGAGGATACCTTTCTAAGGATGTTTCTATAATGAATCTCCTAAACTCCCATATGAACTCACATATCATCTATTGTCTCTTGAACATCACTTGGTTGTCCAGCAAATATCTTAAACTCAACATATATATAAAACAGGATTCCCTGCCCCCCCAAATCCATCCTTCATCCTTCCTCAAAAATACTTTTTTTTTATGCTGAGGGCATTACCATCCTTTTAAGTTCCCAGGTCAAATATTTTAGAAGCATCCTTGATTCATTCTCTCTCTCTCTCTCTCTCTCTCTCTCTCTCTCTCTCTCTCTCTCTCTCTCTCTCATAAACATATAGACACACATACACAGCCTCTTCCCTTATTCTTCTCTTTCTTTAAGATGATTCAATTGTCTCATAATTCTTCTTAGATCCATTCTTTCTCTTTCTAATCCACACACACTCCACATTGTTACTAAATAAATAATCCTATAACCTACTTTTGGTCATATTTCAAAAATCTTTAGTTGTTTCCTAATGTTTCTAGTGTAAAATAAAAGAAAACAAGAAAAAAATACAATTCTCAGCTTGGAATTCAAAGACCACTCTAGTCTGGTCCCCACATAGCTTTTTAGTTTGATCCTGTTTTTCTCCCTTTCACATGTTTTTTATATTTGTCTAATTGTTTGCATGTGACAGTCAATGCCCCACCTAAGTGTCTTAATTCATGTCTATAATGCACAGCAGCCTTCACCACATTGAAGTCTTAGCTACCTTCAGATCACAATCTAAGTGTCATCTTCAATATAAAATCTTTTCCTGATCCATGACCTCAGACATTAATTTTCTTCCTCTTGAAAATTATATGTATATATGTATATGTTGTGTTTAATTATCTGTGTTTATATTTTATTGCTTTAATAGTTTTTATTCCTTGAGAATAAGGACCAGGATTTTGTTTTTCTATTTTTAACACTCAGAATAGTTGTTCTATGAACATAGTAGGCACTTTAAAAAAAGGTTATGAAAGTATTGTTTTACTTCCTGAAACAAATGTCAATTGCTTTGCTATGTGGTTTCATCACTGTGATTTATAATGTGGATTACTACCTACCCATACTTTCTTAACTGTATCCTTCTTATGAGGATGCATCTAACATTTAGCATCTAACCTTCCCTACAGTCTACAGATAGTGGGTGACTGCTCCTTTCCTAGCTATCCATCTCTTCAATGATACCCTTATAGAATTTTTTCCCAGGAACCAGTAAGGGTCAGAGGCCTGGGAATTTTTCATTCCCTGCTTACTCTTCTCCTTTAGCTCAATGCAAACTGTACTGAATTCAGTGAATGAAGAATATCATAGAATTATATGTTACTAGGAAACTTGAGCTACCAGTAAAGTATATGGTTAAACCATTGAGCTGGCAGCCCAGGGGAAAAGGTTTTTTTTTTTTTTAATTATGTATTTACCTTTGTACAATAGATTTCAAAAGATTATTATATCTCAAAAGGAGATTGAATTTCAGTGGAAACTTTGCTCACACAAAGGAAGGAAGAATTAATCCTCAGATCCCAGCAGTCAGGGTCATGAACTTACAGGAGGGTGACAGTATTTGATTATCCCATTCCCTGTTGCTACCTGCTGATTTACCTTAGATTCTTTTGCTGGTAATATATTTCATTCTCGTAATATCCACTATGTACTTTTCTATTGTCTTTTGCATCACTCAAGACTTTAATTCTTTAGAGACTGGTGTTCCATGTATGAAGAGTGTGATATGGGGAATAATGTAGAATAAGACTAGAAAATTGAATGGAAACCAAATTGTAGAGAGCTTTGAATTCTGAGTGAGGGATTTAAAAAAAATAGCTTAAAAACAATCAGGCAAATTTCTGATGTAGAAACTACCTCTATCAATGCAAATAATCAACTTATCTGAACCATTATTGTCCTAGAGAATAGCCTGGTATCATGAGAACTTAAATTATTGTCCAAAGTCACAGAACTTGTCTGGATCATGGGTAAGAACTGAACCAAAGTCTTTCTGACTTTTTAGGCTTGCTATTCATCTATTACTTCACATTGCCTCTCAGAGAAAATTATCTTTCTCTCAGATACCTTGTCTAGTCATAGAAGTAGCTCTGAGATATTCAAAGGCAATCAATTAGAGATATTTGATATAGAGCAGTGACTAATTTTGTGCTTAATATCTGCAGATCCAAACCCCTGTATTTCAAGAAGTTCATCACCATTTTGTCCAGAGATTGATGAAGTTAGGGGCTACAACAACTCTCAACAACCATCTTCCAATTTTCAGAGGATTTAGATCACTATCAATGGAGGGAATGCTAAACTAAGAGCACAGTGTTAAAATATGAGAAAAACTAGAGGAATGAACATAATTCATATGTATTAAATTAAATATGAGCATAAATGTCACATTCAGTAAAAATAAATCCCAAAAGGCATATTTTTTCTGAAATTAATTTGCAGCCCTTATTCTTTAGTTACATCCAACCTCATCAACCTGCACCAAAACCTGTTTTTTAAAAATATTTGGACTTCAGAATTTAAATAGAAATAGTCTATATTTTCAAAGATTGTATAATGAAATCAAAAGATAATTTACATCATTATGTGACCATTCTGTAATGTCCGTTATTCATTTGCAGAACTGAGAAGCATTCCATTTTTCGAAATCAGGATATCCCAGAGGAGCATTTGGGTTGATGAGTCCCATGTAACAGTGCAACAAAAAGGGGAGGAGCACAAGACACCACTTTATTTATCCTTGCTGAAGACCATGATTTTTGCTTCTCTTCTCTTCAGTGATCATACTACCTCACTGCAAAGACTTGATTAAACATCCTTGTTCATTTTTACATATTAGTCATTAGGATCAATTTCTGCATTTTGGTTTAATAAGAAAAAATCTATGAATGTTAATTGTCACCAAATGCATCTGCTGGTTGGCATTTATAAAGTTCATCAGGAGCACTTACACTTTACATGCCAGTTGGGAACATACTACATTAATATTGATTTACAAATATCATTTATCAAGGACAACACCTGCTGCAGCAAAAATATCACAAGTCAATTTTTCATTTAATATATCTGTAGCAAAATCCATCCATTATCTTTAGTTTTGTATTTCCTTTCATATTTCTGAAAAAGCTGACATTCTTATTATTCAATTCACCTGCACTGGATTTGATGCTACATTTTCAGAATTGTTAAAGCATACATCTTTTGGCTTCGTAGATTTTCCTCACTTGGTTAAGTATATACCTAGTACAAATCCATCAGATAAAAAGATTTCAAATGACTCTTTTCCTGTCAGGGTCAATATGTATTTCAACATTATGGAATGTCTTTAAAATATTGAGTCTGGAGATGAGATTTCTTCCTATCTTATAGGTTAAATATATTATAACTCAATGTATTAAATTTCTACTTTTGTAAACTCAGAGAATATAATAATAAACTTTGCATGGAAAATTCACTTTTGCTTCATTTTTCTGAAGATGTTGAGTTCCAGATGATGTGATTGATCAAAATATAGTGAATAGTCAGTATGTTTATGTACATAAATATTAGTAGAGATATTGACAATTTTTCATGATGTAATTAAGTGTATTTTATTTAAAATATTACTCTTTAGTACAAAATAATACATTTTGATTATCAGCTGATTTTGGTACTTCCAGATTGGATCACAATTTGTATATATTTACAGAAGTATGCTTTCTTCAAATTATACATATATCTTACTGTCTCTTCCTTATGAAACACATGTGTTACCTGTGGAGACTAATCTACTTCAGAGACAAAGAAATTGTACTTGGAAGTAGAATTATTTTTGCAAAGCAATTGATATTTCTTGTAATAAAACAGAGTTGACTTAACTAGATTCATACTTAAGCTTGTTCTTCCTCAGAAGTTTTTTTCTTTGAAATTTTTAATTTCATTATAGTAAGGAAATGTGAGTTCTGAAATTCTACTTAATCTTCAAGATTCTTATTGAATTGTAACTATTTTGTCTCATTCCTTGATCCTTTAAATTGAAACTCCTATATGATTATGTATTTATCATATCATTTATCACATACCTCACTAGTATAATCATTTTTTGTAGATGTCTTATTTCTCCTACATAAATACTGAATTAAGAGGAGAAATCAGAAGTCACCTTGTTCTACAAAATATATATTTTTTTAATAGGAGAACTACAATTCAGGATGGTTTTGACTTCTAAGGTTATCCAAATGGATCTAGGTTTCTGGATTCCTTGTCTAATGAGTGTTCTTTCTATTATAATATATTATTTTCTATTATAATATATTCTTGCTTTATATTAGTCTTTATGAAAAGGTAATTAACTTTGTTTTATTAATCTTTCTATACTATATTATCACTTACACAATGTTAAACATGTAATATTCACCTAGTAAATAGTTTAGGAGTACTAGATATGAATGCTAAATGAAAGATATATTTATTTTTATGTTTTCATGGACTTGTAATTTCAACAGAATTACTTCCTCCAGTGATAAAGACTTCAGTCTTCCCAGAACTCATCCTCTGCAACTTTTGTCCATGTATGCCTATATATACTATATATACTCTAAAGGTGTCTACCTGGTTTATTGGAGACTTTCCTTTAAGAAAAGTGTTCTTAACCTAGAGATGTGAATATACATGTACAAACATATATATATATGTATATATATATATATATATATATATATATACATATATATACTCAATATATGGTATAACAATATATAACATACAAAATAGCTGTACATATATAGCTATACACATACACATACATATACTATATATGTATGATTGTATATATAAATATAAACATATATATATAAAACTATATCATTATAATTTATTTTCTTTGTATTTTATTTTATTCATTTAAAAGAAGTATACTGAGAAAGTTTCTAAAGGCTTTATCAGAATGCCAAAGGAATCCATGAAAAAAGGGTCCCTTTTGTAATTTCTTAACATTACATAGTTATCCAATTATTGTCCAACATTTATCCTTTCCTTTAACTACATTACTACCTCATGTCCTTTACTAGTTATATATATATATATATATATATATATATATATATATATACATATATATATATATATATATATAAAATTTTCTTTATGCCTCTTCTCTACAATTCTTCATTAATGATATATTGCAGGGGCGACTAGGTGGCACAGTGTATAGAGCACTGGCTTTGGAGTCAGGAGTACCTGAGTTCAAATCTGTCCTCAGATACTTAATAAATACCTAGCTGTGTGGCCTTGGGCAAGCCACTTAACCCCCTTGCCTTGTAAAATCTGAAAAAAAAAGAAAAAGAAAATGATATATTGCAGGTAATCTCATGGACAGCATATATCTCTCTATTGCTCTTTTTAATTTCTTTAGAGGTTGTTGTATACCACATCATCTGAATCATAAAGTATCACCAGAGGGATATTAATGTTAAAAAATGATCTTTTCCATCTGAAGTTTAGGAATCAAGGTATGAAGAAAGTCCATGATAGGATTTGAAACCAGCTCATCATCAATGTTCAAAGTAGGGAGAAGTGACATTCAAGATCTAGCTCAGTGGTAGGCAAGAGGGGAACTCATCCATGATTGGTACTGCTTTTAGAAGTGAAATTTGTTGGACCTGTGATGTCTTTCCTGCTGTTGAGTTCTGGACACATCATTCATATTCAGTCCAAGAGATTTATCTTGCTAAAGCTTCTTTTTATGTGATCCATCTATTTCAATATCATTGCCTATGATATCTGAAATGTTCTGAGTAAATGAGAAACAAAACTTATGACTCAAAATAGTGTGTTTTATGTAGAACATATTTACTAAAATAATAAGAAAATTTCATTCACTGATTAATAACAAAAATGGAGAATTAGTCACAGGCAGTTTTATTATTATTTTTATTTATTTATTCTTATTTTAGCACAAATGATATTTTTTATACATTACTAAAATATTCTTGTTTAAGAGTAAACATAATATTCCCTCCCCCTAAAAAACATAGACAAGCATTAACAATAAAGGAAAGAGAAAAAATAAAATTAAAAATAATAATAATAATAATAATAATAATAATAATAATAATAGATGTAGTCAGGTGGCACAGTGGACAGAGCACCAGCCTCAGACACCCAACAGTCACCCAGCTGTGTAACCCCAGGCAAGCCTCCTAGACCCATTTGCCCTGCAAAACCCCCCAAATAATAATAATAACTACAACTACAACTACAACAACAAACAATAATAATAATAATAATAATAATAATAATAATAATAATAATAATGATGATAATAATAAATAAAAATGTGCTCCAGTCTGTGTTCCAACACCTCCAGCTCTGTCATGGGTGGATCACATTCTTTATGATAAGTCCATCACAAAAGCTACTTCCATATTTTTCCACTGTTGGCATTGCTGATTGCAATTCCCTCCATTCATACTTCCTCACTACCATATACTATAATCTCTCTCCTTTCACTCTGTCTCTCTTCTTAAATGTGCTATAGGGTAGTTGAGTGGCACAGCAGACAGATCCCTGGCCCTGGGGTCAAGAGGCCCCTAGCCCACACACTGCCCCTTAGGCCCAGCATCCACCAGGCCCTATGGTGGTCCCAGACAGGCCATCCAATCCCAGCCCCTTGCAAGAAGTAAAAAAGGAATGTGTTCTATCTGACCACTCTCCCCCCATGGCTCACCCTCTCCTCCATCACTCCCATCCCCCCCTTCCCCCGACCCCCTTCTCTCCTTCTTACGCTAGATGTCTACATCCCATTGAGTATATATGCTGTTTCCTCTCCTAGCCACCTTTGAAGAGAGTGAAGATTCCCTCATTCCCTCTTGCCTTCCACCTTTCCATATCACTGCAATAGCTCATTGTAATAAAAACAATTTTATTATATAAACTATCTTAGCCTATTCCACCTCTCCTTTTTCTTTCTCCCATTACCTTTCCCTTTTAGTCATTGACTCCATTTTTACAATATATTATATCTTCAAATTCTGCTTTCTGTCTTGTGCTTCATCTATAAAAGCTCCTTCTACCTGCTCTATTAAATGAGAAGGTTCATATGACTATTATCGGTATCATTTTTCTATTCAGGAATACATGTAGTTCATAATCTTTAAGTCCCTCATATTTTGCCCTTCTCTTCCAATCTCTATGCTTCACCTGAGTCCTGTATTTGAAGATTAAATTTTCTGTTCAGCTCTGGCCATTTCAACAGGAATATTTGAAATTCCCCTGGTTCAATGAAATTACATCTTTTTCCCTGGAAGAGGACATTCAGCCTTGCTAGGTAGTTGATTCTTGGTGGCATTCCTAGATCTTTTGCCTTCTGGTATATTATATTCCAAACCCTAAGAGCTTTTAATGTAGTTGCTGCAAAGTCCTGTGTGATCCTGACTGCAACTCAACAATATTTGAATTGTGTCCTTCTGGCTGCTTGTAATATTTTCTCTTTGACTTGGGAGGTGTTGAACTTGGCTATAATATTCCCCGGGGTTGTTTTGTTTTGGTATCTCTTTCCTGGGGGAGATTGGTGGATTCTCTCAATTTCTATTTTGCCCTCTGCTTTTAGGATATCTGGGCAATTGTCCTGTATTAATTCTTTGAAAATGATGTCAAGACTTGTTTCCTGATCATGATTTTCAGGTATTCCAATAATTTTAAAATTATCTTTCCTGAATCTATTTTCCATATCAGTTGTTTTTTTCAATGAGATGTTTCACATTTTCTTCTAATTTTTCATTCTTTTGGTTTTGAAGTATTGTGTCTTGATTTCTTGTAAAATCAGCAGCTTCCCTCAGTTCCATTCTACACCTGAGGGATTTGTTTTCTTCAGAAAGCTTTCTTATCTCTTTTTTTCATCTGGCTAATTCTGTTTTTTAAAGCATTCTTCTCCTAACTTTTTGAACTGTTTTATCCATTTGACCTATGCTGGTTTTTAACATGCTATTTTCTTCAGCATTTTTTTGGATCTCCTTGACTAAGCTGCTGACTTTTTTTTCATGTTTTTTCCTGCATCTATCTCATTTCTTTCCCCAATTTTTCTTCTATCTCCTTCACTTGATTTTCAAAATCTTTTTTGATCTCTGTCATAGCCTGAGACCAATTTCTGTTTTTCTTGGAGTCTTTAGATGCAGGAACTTGTGCTTCCTCATCTTCAGATTGAGTGTTTTGATCGTTCTTGGCCTCACAGGCAAAGTATTTCTCAATGGTGTTCCTCTTCTTTCTCAGCTTGCTCATTTCTCCAGTCTGTGCCTGGTCTTAGGGTGCTTCCTGGACTTTTGAGTATTATTGGGACATCCTCCTACAAGGATCTCAGAGTGTGAGTCTTTGTCTTCTCTTCTGGTCTGTGAATGATCACAAGCACGCCCCTCTACCAAGTTGCTGAGGTGGGGGAGGGGGCTCTATGGGGGACTTAGACTGCAATCAGGATCTTAATGTGGTCAGAGCCCCAGAGTCCTGTTCCAAGTACAAATGACAGACCTCAGAAGTCTCTCTCCTTTCCCCTACCTAGGCTGAGCACTCAAGCCTGGGGGCTCCTGCTTACTGGCTCCACCTGCTTCTGGTTCCTGGATCTCGACTGCCTTGGCCACACTGCTGGCTGAGTGCCCTGAGGGCTGGGCTTCATGTACTTGCTATGGCAGAGGCCCCCTGCTGGAAACTGCCCCCGCTGACTAACATGATTCCAGGCCCCCAGTATCCTTGGGCTGCCTCTGGGAGGTTGCAGTTCCTTCACTGAGGTGGCTGCCCCTCCAACCCCATGGAGCAGAGCCTTTCTGCTATTTTCCAGGTTACATTGGGTTGGAGAACTGCCTCACTGGATGTTTCTGTGGGTTCTGTCTCTCAAAAATTTAGAGTCCTTATTTTATAAGTTTGGAAATATCAGAGAGAGAACAGCCAAGAGAGGTTCTTCTTCTGTCACTATCTTGGCTCCACCCCCACAAGCAGTTTTAAAAGGAATGCTTATAGGTAGCTACAAGTTAATTATTTCCACAAACACCAACTTTCTTGATATTTTATCCTCATCAAAATCATTTTGATGCTAATTGTTTACTTTGAAGCCTAAACCTTCCCAAATGGCAGAGAAAAGCAATTAAGCAGAAACATCTAAATAAAGATATCATTTATGGAAATATTAATCTTTCTTGGATGTCTTTCCCTTTTCTTCTCATGGTGAGGTGTGTGTTACATTATTTCTTCTTTGAGATCATCAGTAGTTTCTTCTCTGATATTATCATTGATTTCTTCATTTTATTGAAATGTCAATCTTCTTTTCTGATGTAGCTTTTCATTTACATAATCACCCAGCTACATTTATTTTTCTTTCCCACATTTTTCTTTCTCACATATAGTTTTATATGTAACATATTTATTTTATATATTTCTATTGTATATAATATTTTTATTGACTGCTTGGTATTCTGTCTTCTCATCTTTCTCTGAATTCCTAATCATTATTTTTGTTTGAAAAGTAATATTCCATTACAATTATTTACAATGTATTTTTCATAATTTCAATTGATATGCACCCAATCTATCAATTATTTTCTATTGTTGCTTATTCTAGTCCTTTTCCTTACATTGCTGAATTTATTCTGCATGACTTACCCATGCCTAACTTTTATAAATATTCATTTATAGCATTTCTTAGCTTATTTTAGGCCTCTCTAATAATTTTTTTTTAGTTTTTAAAGTATTATTAAAAAATATGATCAGGCAATGATGATGGAATATTGCCAATGAATTACTAAATAAAGTGGCTCCAATAACTACTTATTGGATTGGTTGTTCTTGAGTTTGAAATGAATGAAATAGAAGAAAGAAAATGGAGTATAAAGTTGTTAATGAATGTATTTAGAAATCAAGAGTAGAATAAAAGTGTTCTACCTTAGGCCCAATTTTTTTTATCTGAATGAGAATAAAATTAGGCAACTTGTGATTGGAGTACCAATTCTATGTTCAGTGTTTAGTGATCAAATCTTCATCTGAAATTACATGTTGAGTTTGGTTTCTAGGAAAACATGGGGTAAGGTTTCTCCTGCATTAGTATCTGGCTAGCAAGGATGATGGCCCTAGGATTTAATACTCTTCATTGGAATGGTACTTGTATTTAGAACATTTGATCTGGAAGCTCTTAGAAATGGTGTATGAATTCAAAGTTAATTCATTTACTTATGCATTCATTTAACACATTTATTAAATAAATTCTATATTTCAAACACTGTGCTTGGTGCTAGAGATTCAAAGAAATATCAAAAAGTTCACACTCTTTTAGAGAGAAATGAACACATATACCAAACATTTAAAACAGTGTATGTAGAAGATAATTTCAAGGCATCAGTTAGTAGCAGCTGAGAGAATAAGGTTAGGCTTCCTATGCAATGTGACAATTGGGGCAGCTAGGTGGTGCAGTGGATAGAGCACTGGCCATGGATTCAGCAGTACCTGAGTTCAAATCCAGCCTCAGACACTTAATAATTACCTAGCTGTGTGGCCTTGGGCAAGCCACTTAACCCCATTCATTGCCTTGCAAAAAAACCCAAAAACCAAACCAAAAAGTGGTAAAAATTGTGTTGAATATCAAAGGAAGCCAGCTATTCCATAAGATAGAGGTGGGTGATAGCCTACAGAGAATTTTTGAATGACTGGCACAGTTTAGATTAGTGTCAGATAGTGAAGCATATGTGAAGATAGATATGGATAAGTGAATCTGTCCTATCCACTGACACAACATGAGAAATGATACTTCCTTTAAATATCTGTTAACAATTATTCTTTTATTATATTAGCATTAATCTCTCTTTTTCTCTACCATCCTCTCCCTCCTCCCATTCTGCAGCAACATCAAATATGCATAGTCAGTAAAAACAAATTCATGCATTAGCTATCTCAAAACAAATAAACAAAGTCTCATTCTGCATCTTGAGTCTATTATTTCTCTGTCCACAGGCAATGGACTCTGTTTATATATAGTCTTTGCAACATTTCCAGTTCTCCTCCTAAGAATTCTCTCCTTTTGCTGCCTCTATTAAATTTTTTTTTGTTTTATGAAATTTTCCCTCTCTGCTGTATACCTTGTTTGTGTCAAGATCCAATAAATGTTCCTTTAGAGTTAGAACAAAGGAACTTTTAAAAATCTAACATTTATATTATATTTTAAGGATTGCAAAACCCTTTCTATGTCATCTTATTTTATCCTCATAATAAAACTGTGAGACACATGCTATTATTTTCTATATTGTAAAGATGAGGAGACTGAGACTGAGACCGTAAGTGACTTACTGAAGGTCACACGGTAAAGTAAACTTGATCTCAGCACTATTTGACTTCAAGTTCAACATTTAAAAATTTTTTAAAAATATTTATTTATTTATTCTCTTTGAGTACAAATAATGTTTTTTTATACATTAATAAAATATTCTTGTTTAAGAGTAAACAGAATACCCCCTCCCCCCACAAAATATAGACTCGCTTGAACGATAAAATAAGGGGAGAGAAAAAAATTAAAATTAAAAAAAATAATAGTAATAATTGTAGGTATGGCCAGGTGGCGCAATGAACAGAGCCACAGCCCTGGAGCCAGGAGCACCGGAGCCCATATCCGGTTCCATACACCCAACAATCACCCAGCCATGTGGCATGCAAGCCACCTCAACCCCACTGCCCTGCAAAAACAAAAAAAAGAAAAAAAAGACCCAAAATAAAATAAAATAGTAATAATAGTAGGGGTGGCTGGGTGGCAGACAGAGCATTGGCCCTTGAGCCAGGAGCACTTGGGTCCAAATCCAGCCTGAGACACCCAACGATCACCCTGCTATGTGGCTCCAGGCAGGCCACCCAACCCCATTTGCCCTGCACCCCAACCCCAAATAATAATAATAAAAAATGTGCTTCAGTCTTTGTTTCAACACCAGCAACTCTGTCATGGGTGGATCACATTCTTTATGGTAAGTCCATGGCAAAAGTTACTTCCATATTTTTCCACTGTTGCCATTGCTGATCGCAACTCCCTCCTTTCATATTTCTCCACTACCATGTACTATATTTTCTCTCTCCTTTCACTCTGATTCTGCTGTAGGGTATCTGAGTGGCACAGCAGACAGATCCCTGGTCCTGAGGCCAAGAGGCCCTGAGTCCCCCCACCACCTGGTAGGCCCAGCATCCACCTGGCCTTATGGTCCCAGATAGGCCATCCAATCCTAGCCCCTTGCAAGAAGTAAAAAGGAAAATGTGTTATATCTTATCACTCTCCCCCCATGGTCCATCCTCTCCTCCATCACTCACATCCCGCCCTTCCCCCTGCCCCCCCTCTTACTCCAGATGCCTATACCCCATTGAGTATATATGCTGTTTCCTCTCTTAGCCACCTCTGATGAGAGTGAAGATTCCCTCATTCCCCCTTGTCTTCCCCCTTCCATATCATTGCAATAGCTTGTTGTAATAAAGAAAAGCCTTATTACTTGAGATATCTTGGCCCCTCTCTCCCTTTTTTCTTTTTGCTATTGACTCCATTTTTACAACATATTTTATCTTCAAATTCAGCTTTCTCCTGTGCTTCAACTATAAAAGCTCCTTCTACCTGCTCTATTAACTGGGAAGGTTCATATGAGTATTCTCAGTGTCATTTTTCTATGCAGGAATACATGCAGTTCATCATCATTAAGTCCCTCATATTTTCCCCTTCTCCACTCTCTATGCTTCACCTGAGTCCTGTATCTGAAGATCAAACCTTCTGTTCAGCTCTAGCCATTCCAACAGGAACATTTAAAATTCCTCTGGTTCATTGAAAGTCCATTTTTTTTCCCTGGAAGAGGACATTCAGCCTTTCTGGGTAGTTCATTCTCGGTTGCATTCTAAGCTCTTTTGCCTTCTGGTATATTATATTCCAAACCCTACGAGTTTCCAATGTAGTTGCTGCTAAGTCCTGTGTGATCCTGACTGCAGCTCCACGATATTTGAACTATGTCTTTCTGGCTGCTTGTAATATTTTCTCTTTCACTTGAAAGTTCTGGAACTTGACAATAATATTCCTAGGGTTTGGTTTTTTGGGATCTCTTTCTCGGGGGGATCAGTGGATTCTCTCCATTTCTATTTTGCTCTCTGCTTTTAGAATATCAGGGCAATTTTCCTGTAGTAATTCTTTGAAAATGATGTCAAGACTCTTTTCCTGATTATGACTTTCAGGTATTCCAATAATTTTTAAATTATCTTTTCTAAGTCTGTTTTCCATATCAGTTGTTTTTTCAAAGAGATGGTTCACATTTTCTTCTAATTTTTCATTTTTTTTGGTTTTGAAGTAATGAATCCTGGTTTCTCATAAATTCATCAATCTCCCTGAGTTCTTTTCTTTGTCTGAAGGATTTGTTTTCCTCGGAGAGTTTTCTTATCTCTTTTTCCATCTGGCCAATTTTGTTTATTAAAGCATTCTTCTCCTCAATAACTTTTAGAGCTGTTTTATCCATTTGACCTAAGCTGGTTTTTAGCATGCTATTTTCTTCAGCATTTTTTTTGGATTTCCTTGACTAGGCTGTGGACTTCATTTTCATGTTTTTCCTGCATCTCTCTCATTTTTTTCCCCCAGTTTTTCTTCTAACTTCCTCATTTGATTTTCAAAGTCATTTTTGAGCACTTTCATAGCCTGAGCCCAATTTCTGTTTTTCTTGGAGTCTTTAGATGCAGGAGCTTGTGCTTCCTCATCTTCAGACTGAGTGTTTTGATCCTTCTTGGCCTCATAGGCAAAATATTTCTCAATGGTGTTCCTCTTATTTCTCTGCTTGCTCATTTTCCCAGCCTAATCCTGGTTTTGGGGTGCTTCTTGAGCTTTTGGGACACTCCCACAAGGGTCTCAGTGTGTAAGTCTCTGTCCTTCCTCCTGGTCTGTGAATGACCATATGGACCCCCACCCCCTCACCCCCCACCCCCAGCCACTGGGCTGAGGTGGAGGGGGCTCCTGCTATTCTATGGGGGGCCTAGACTGAGATCAGGATCTGAATGTGGTCAGAGCCCCAGAGTCCTTTTCCAGGGGCAGAGGACAGAGCTCTGCAGTTTCTCTCCACTCCCCTCCCTATGTTCAATGGGCTTATGCCCTGGGGGCTCCTGCTTACTGGCTCCACCTACTTCTGTTCCTGGATCTGGGCTGCTGAAAGAGTTGCTCACTGTATGCCCTGAGGGTTTGGTTTCATCTGCTTGTTCTGGCAGAGGTCCCCCTGCTGTTCCCCCAGGTTGTGCCTGGTGCTCCCTGGGGCAGGCGTAGCTCAGGAAATTCCCCCGGTGCTGTGAGCCCTGGCTCCCAGCACCCTGGGGATGCCTCTGGGAGGCTGAAGTTCTTTTGCTCTCGCAGGCCACCCCTCTGGCGGGCCACCCCTCTGACCCCAGGGAGCAGAGCCTTTCTGCTCTTTTTCAGGTTACCTTGAGTAGGAGAACTGCCTCACTGGGTCCCTCTCTGGGTTTTGTCTCTCAAAAGTTTAGTTAGAGTCCTTAGCTTATGAGTTTTATGAGAGAGCGCCTAAGACATGATCCTCTCTTGTCACCATCTTGGCTCTGCCCCTCCAAGTTTAACTTTTTATTCATTTTGTTAATTGGCAGTCAAATAAAGAAACATCGTGGATCTCAATACATCGAAGTATTAGATTAGCATGAGTAGTGCAGAAGATCAAGATTCCTAACAGGTCTTGACTGCCCTAATGACTAGCAGTGTTCTTACATGTAGGTCATTTAATCTGTAAAATAAGGACAAGATGACTCACAGTATTCCATTATTATTTATTGTAAGGGGAAAAATGTAAAGCATCATATAAAGATTAGTTCTTGTTTTTCTTACAACTATTCGTTGTTTCTTCCCTGTTGTTAAGTCTAACTTTGCTGCAAAATATATTTTGTTCAGAATAGCTACTTTAACTAGCTCATTTCTTCTCATTAAATTTTTCTCCTTATTTTTCCCCCAAACTGCAGCTGGCCTGAGACTTCTAAAAGGTCATTACTTTTTTCCCCCAGAATTTTAAGCACAGCTAAACCAGTGAGTAGAAAAATGGTAAGAAAGTTATGTAGCCATTTCCTCATACAGACATTTTATTATTTTACTATGTTGTAGAAGTGCTTGTTCTATTTCATAAATTAAAAATAAAATAAAATAATCAAATTTTGAGAGAGAGAGAAAGGTGAATGGAAAAGCAGCAGCTAATACAATACAATTTGGAAAAGTTTGTTGTATCAAAATCCAAGGATATCCACTATGATTTCAACCCAAGCTTTTCTGTCTTGCTACTTCCCTTGCCAGGACTGGAGTAATTTATTACATATTGTACAGATGCTCAAATGCCAAACAAGAACATGGTAAGTATCACCATAGTAACATGCTGCATCCTTGAGGGCAGAAATTGTGATGATCATTTTTTTCTTGTGTTTAGTGAGTAATTTGATGATTAACATAGTGATGTCTCAATTAATCAGAGAACTAGAGGTATCTCAATATAGTCAAATAAACACTGGATGGAGAGGTAGAATAACAATTCCAGCTCTTCTACTGTATCCCATCATGACTCTGAGAAAGTCACTTTTCCTTTTTGTGACTCATCTATAAAAGGGTCACATGAATACCTGTACTATCTAACTTACAGGGTTGTTTTGACAATCAACTGAGATCTTTATGGGAAGCCTCTGATAAAACAAGAACTTCACATCAACTCTTATTACACATTCATTGTTATTGTGAGTGGTGAAGCTTTAAACATATTGTTATTAAGCACAAGTCACCAGCTTTGTGATAGTAAGCAGATTTGTGAGTCTCAGCTTCTTCTTCTTCTGGAAAATTAAGGTAATAATATATTCTCCCCTCTCTCTTCTCTGATACTTTGAATATTCTGTGCAAACCCTTCTGTTTGGACCATTGCAATGGTCTGTTGGTTTGTCTCTGCCTCTGCTCTATGATCCTGTTAGCTGTCAACTTGATTTTGTCACCCATGAAGAAATCCCCCTATTCAATTAACTTCAGGGACTCTCAGTGGCCCTCCAGCATCAAGTCTATAATCCTCCATTTGGCAGAAAATTGATCTCTTTCTACATTTGCAGTTTTCTTAGGCTTTACATTTTCACTAATATACTTTACTAACCAGTGACATCCGTCCTGCTTGCTGTTCCTAGCACTAGACCATCCACCTCCTCATGGGCAGTTTCACTTGCTGCTCCACAGTATCCACCTCCTCCCACCACCTCGCCTAGTACTACCCTTCTTCATCTCTCCTCCTGATTTCCCTACATTTTCTACATTTTCCCCTTCCATTTTCTACAGGAAGCCTTTTCAATTACTTTATTCTATTGCTTTCCCTCAGGTATTTCCAATTTGTTTTATATATATCATGTTTGTACATAGATGTTTGTTGTTACATATTATAGTTTAACTTTATTCTTGGTAGTATAAGCACAAATGCTTAACATGTAATAAAAGCTTAATGAGTGCCTATTGTCTCGGGGTTTTTATGAGGAAAGTTTTTTAGAATCATATATGTATATACAATTTGTATATAATATAGGACAGATAGGTAGCATAGTAGATAGTGCACTACAACTGGAGTCATGAAGACTCATCTTCATGAGTTTAAATTTGAGCTTGGACTTAGCTGGGTGACCCTGGGCAAGTCATTTAATCCTGTTTGCTTCAGTTTCCTCATCTGTAAAATGAGTTGGGCTAGGAAATGACTAGAGTAATCTAGTGTCTTTTTCAAGAAAATTCCAAATGAGGTCATATAGAATGGATATGAGTAAAATTATTCAACAACAAGCAAGAATGTGCATATATAAATATAAATATATTATATATAATATATATTAATTATATATAATATATATTAGATAGCTTTATTTTTGTCCTTGATTATTTTTATCCCCATAAATTAAAAAACTCTGATGCTAACTTGCTTGTTAGCAAAGTGTTTTGTAAAAAATGACATAAATGTGAATTGTTTTAATCCTTTAGAATAATGAAATCTCATTAATTGAATTTCTAGTTAACCAAAAGCCTCCTTTTAATCTAATCAATAGAATAGAATTTCAGACATGAAAGAGACATTATTGAAGAGCTAGTTCAACACATAATTTTTTAGATGAGCAAAATTAAGCCTAATTAAAGTCACTTATTCAAAAACTCAAATGGGGTTAAATGACTAGCTGAAAGTCATTCTGCTAATTGCTGGAACAGCTACAACTTTCAAACCTTAAAGTCCTATACAAGTGAGAATTCATTGCCTCTTCTTTAGATCAATAACAGTTGTTGAAAATATTTGTAAAATGCATTTCCTCCTCTGCCTCAGCAAGTACATTGTAGCAAACATAATATAATGTTCTTCAGATTGAAGAATCACAGGTCCTCAGAGCTGACACTTTTGACAACAATATTTATTGTATAAGACTGAGAAGGTGGAAAATAAAGAGTTTTTGACTCAAAACCGTCTTTAGGATGGATCCTATAAAATTTTCATGTCAATTTTTGTCACTTTATAAAATTCATGCTATTATGCTTTTAGTCATCATTTCTCCCTTTCTTTCTAATAATTGAGTAACAAAGGTAGAAATTATGTGGTTAATTGGTACTCCAAGTGACTGGGTATCTGGTTATCTCTATTTTGTTGTACATGTGTTTTTTAGGATAATTATCCATGTCCATTAAAACTTGTTTATTCATCTAATAAACATACTGTAATTTACCTCTTTTTATTTTTAATTTTAAAATTAAGCTAGTGGACAAAGCAACAGATTCCCTTGATCTTGTTATTATTGATTTCTTCATCTGTGTTCACTTCTGTCCTCCAGTTATGCAGAACACAAATGAATTGGGAACAGAGTACAAATCTCATATCATGCTATATATAAATCATTATATTGTGTGGAAGAAGGAAAATAGTTAAGCACAATAAAAATAACCAAAAATAAGTTTGGCTAGGTCATTGATGTGCCACAATTAATTGAGTGAAGGATACCTGACCCTTGTTGCCTTTGAAGCATGTTTTATCTACAACAGGGCTTCTCTAGCATTTGAGTGCTTAATAGAACTACAATAAGTCATCATCTCAGACAGAGTCAATTCAGGAGAATGATTATCCTCTACTGAGTAACACAGTAACCCTACCTTTTTCTCACTACATTAAAAATCTGATCATTATTATCCTATTGGTAGTATGGCACTACCTTTTGACCTTTCGGTTTCATCAACCATCTGCACAATGAGTCTATTGGATTATATAACTTTTCCTGTTTTAAGGTTCTGTAAGACTATTATAGAATCATTTGAAGAGCTCTGTTTTGCAAGTATGTGAAGCACATCAGAAAGGATCTACATGTAAACACAGCACTCTGCATGCATTTGACATTTTTGCCAAATGTATGAAATCTATTCCATTCTGTTGTCCTTTTGTACTAATATCCTTTGATCATGAAACATTTATTATATTCTTACTGCAGACATTTCAGTAGAATCCATACTAAATACCTTGATCAGGAGTAGAATGAGATATAACTAGGTCCTAATGAGTGAGAAATTTTAATTTTCACACACTTTTTATCTTCCTTTTAAAGGGATGTCATCTTGTTGAAACAACTAAAAATTTTCTAAGGCCAATGAAACATTTATAACTACTAGAAAATCACAAGTGTTGGTTCATTTTCTTATGGGAAAGATTAAAAGGCCCCAAATTTGATATAATTATGCCACTGGTAGAGTGGTTATGAAACATATGAATAGCTTGTGATCATGTTCCAACTTAGAGAAGAAACTCTTTCCCTAATGATCCATTGGAGTGTTAGGATATTTGTCCTGCTCTATAAAAAAATCATCTTATTCTCTCTAGCTTCTAGAGCTATCCCAAAAGGGAGAGGAAAAAAAAAGATTCAAGAAAATGAGAAGGATAGGTCAACCCCAGATGTTTGTGAGAAATGTTGTCTTCTAAAGAATGGGAGAACAGACTTAGAAGTACATGCCAGTTACACTGAATTGAAATATAACAGGGAAGGAGATAATAACCTCCATTTCCTCCTTGCCAGTTTTTCTTTTAACCCCCTCAGGATTTCAGCCTCTTGAGTGAAGACTCTAATCTAAATAATTAAAAAACAACAAGCACAACAACCACAAAATAAGAAAAAATGATAATTTTATACCACTCCTCCTTCCCTCTTTCACTTTGGTCTCTCACAATTTCCTATAGATGTGGATTTGATGAGGGAGCTGCCAGTATGGCTGCTGTCTTTTCCACCACGAAAAGTTGTACTGATGAGAATTTGTATGTTTGTATGTCTATGGGGGTGTCCTGCCAACTCCCTCTCTTTGTAGGTTCTATCTCCTCCTTCTCAAGAGATCCTTAAAATTCCAGCTTTAGGATAAAAAACATTATTATCTTCCAATCCTGATGTTAACTTCTTTTCTTCTAGATGTGAGAACAAATACAATTCTCACAAGTCTCTTAAAAGCCTGGGTACCTTTTCTAAAACAGCGAGTTCAAACCTTGTCAGAAGAACCATTATATATTCTTGCTGTTTACAAAACAGTAAGGAATCACCAATTATTTCTTAATTAGAATCAGTGTTTATATTCTACTGCCTTAAGGCTTGCATATTACTTTAGGGTCTATGCTCCAGGTTTACTTTTACATAATTTCTCAGAGGAGACAACAGGTTCTAAGAGATTAAGGAACTTGCTTACATTTTTAATACAAATTTATTTATTTTTCCAACTACATGTAAAGGTAGTTTTCAACATTCATTTATGTGGTAAGATTTTGAGTTTCACATTTTTCTCCCTTTACCCTCTCCTTGACTTGAGTAATCTGGTAAAGGTTATACAAGTATAACTATGATAAACATATTTCCATATTAGACATGATATTAAAGAAGAATCAGAAAAAAGGGGGAAAAAACCACGATAGAGAAAACATGAAGCATCCTACACATTTTAAAAATGGAAAATTATATGCTTTGATCTGTATTCAGATTCCAGAGGGAGGTGACAGAAGCAAAACACTTTTGAGGAGCAATTGAGTGAAGGGGGAGAATGGAATGAACAGAAGGAGAAATGAGATGGGTGAAGTATAGTTGTTGAAAAAATTTTGGAGTAAGCTTCTCTTATAAAGGCCTCATTTCTGTAACTTGATGGAGAACTGAGTTAATTTTATAAAAATTAAGAGCACTTACAATTGATAATAATCAAAAGATATTTTCAGATGAAGTAATCAAAGTTATTCATAGTCATAAGGGGAAAAATGCTCTGATTCACTATTTGTTTTTAGGTTTTGCAAGGCAATGGGGTCAAGTGGCTTGCCCAAGGCCACACAGCTAGGTAAGTATTATGTCTGAGGTTAGATTTGAACTCAGGTACTCCTGACTCAAGCCACCCCCTCTGACTCACTATTGATTGGAGAAGTGCAAATTAAAACCATTCTGAGGTACTCTCATAATTATTAGATTGATTATTAGGAGAAAAAAAAGGAAAATGAAAAAAATTGGAGGAGATGTGGGAAAACTGAGATATTAATGCATTACTGGTGGAGTTGTGAAGTCTATAATTTGGAATGATGCTCAAAGGGCTGTAAAACCATATAGATCCTTTAACCTAGTAATACCACTAATAGGTCTGTATTCCAAATGAAATTAAAAAAAACCCCAACGAATACATAAATGTCTTATATGTACAAAAATATTTATAGCAGCTCTTTTCTGGTGGCAAAAAATTAGTTTTCAGTTGACTAGCTAAATTGTGGCATGTGATTATGACAGAATATTATTCTGCCATAAGAAATGATGAGCAGTTTATACTCAGAAAACCCTGGAAAGACATATACAAGAGCTGAAGCAAAGTAAAATGTACTAAGAAAAAAGTAACTGCAATGTTGTAAGATCATCAGTTGTGAATGACTTAATTATTCTCAGCATTACATTGATCCAAAACATCTCTGAAGGATTCACGATGAAAAATGTTCTCCATTCCCTGGGAAAGAACTAATGGTATCTGAATACAGTTGGAAGCATACCTTTTTTTCTTGATGTTTTTTCTATATTTTCTTTCACAACCAGACTATTATAGAAATATTTTATATAACTACTCATGCATAACCTTTAATGAATTTATTACTTTCTCAATGAGGGGTGATGGGGAAGGAGAAAGGGAGAGAATTTGGAACTTAATGAAGGTTAAAATTGTTTTTACATATATATATATATATATATATATATATATATATATATGGGGAAAATAAAATACTAAATAAACTTAAAATTAAATTTATTTATTTTTGAATTTTACAATTGTTTCCCTTCCCCACCCCCACAAAAGGCACTCTTTTAGTCTTTACATTGTTTCCATGCCATACATTGATATAAATTGAATGTGTTGAGAGAGAAATCATATCCTTTTTATTTTTATTTAAATTTTTATTTAATATTTATTTATTCTCATTTTATACAAATAATTTTTTTATACATTAATAAAATATTCTTGTTTAAGAGTAAACAAAATACCCCCTCCCCCCCAAAAAATATAGACTCACTTGAGCGATAAAGTAAAGGGGAGAGAAAAAATTAAAATTAAAATTAAAAAAAATAATAGTAATAATTGTAGATATGGCCAGGTGGTGCAGTGGACAGAGCACCAGCCCTGGAGTCAGGCACACCTGAGCCAAAATCCAGCCCTGTACACCCAACATTCACCCAGCTGTGTGACATGCAAGCCACCCTAACCCCACTGCCTTGCAAAAACCAAAAAATGAAAAAAAAGACCCAAGATAAAATAAAATAAAATAAAATAACATAGTAATAATAGTAGGTGTGGCTGGGTAGCAGACAAAGCACTGATTCTTGAGCCAGGAGCACCCAGATTCAAATCCGGGCCCAGACAGCCAAGGATCACCCTGCTATGCGGCCCTAGGAAGGCCACCCAGCCTCATTTGTCCTGCACACCCCCAAAATAATAATAATAAAAAATGTGCTTCAGTCTGTGTACCAATACCACCAACTCTGTCGCGGGTGGATCACATTCTTTATGATAAGTTCATCACCAGAGTTACTTCCATATTTTTCCACTGTTGCCATTGCTGATTGCAACTCCCTCCTTTCATATTTCTCCACTACGATGTACAATATTTTCTCTCTCCTTTCACTCTGACTCTGCTGTGGGGTAGATGAGTAGCGCAACACACAGATCCCTGGCCCTGGGGTCAAGAGCCCCGGAGCCCCCATACCACCCCTTAGTCCCAACATCTACCTGGCCCTATGGTCCCGGACAGGCCATCCAATCCCAGCACCTCGCAAGAAGTAAAAAAGAAAATGTTTTATATCTGACCACTCTCCCCCCATGGTCCATCCTTTCCTACATCATTCACATCCCCACCCCACCCCCCTTCTTAATCCTGATGTCTAAACCCCATTGAGTATATATGCTGTTTCCTCTCCTAACCACTTCTGATGAGAGGGAAGATTCCCTCATTCCCCCTTGTCTTCCTCCTTCCATATTATTGCAATAGCTCATTGTAATAAAGAAAAATCTTATTATATGAAATATCTTGCCCTATTCCCCCTCTCCTTTTTCTTTCTCCCATTATATTTCCCTTTTTTCTATTGGCTCCATTTTTACAACATATTTCATCTTCAAATTCAGCTTTCTCCTGTGCTTCTTCTATAAAAGCTCCTTCTACCTGCTCTGTTAATTGAGAAGGTTCATACGAGTATTATCAGTGTCATTTTTCTGTACAGGAATACATGCAGTTCATCATCATTAAGTCCCTCATATTTTCCCCTTCTCCTCCAATCTCTATGCTTCACCTGAGTCCTGTATTTGAAGATCAAACATTCTGTTCAGCTCTGGCCATTCCAACAGGAACATTTGAAATTCCCCTGGTTCATTGAAAGTCCATCTTTTTCCCTGGAAGAGGAAATTCAGTTTTGCTGTGTAGTTGACTCTAGGTTGCATTCTAAGCTCTTTTGCCTTCAGGTAGTTTTTAATGTAGTTGCTGCTAAGTCCTGTGAGATCCTGATTGCAGCTCCATGGTATTTGAATTGTGTCCTTCTGGCTGCTTGTAATATTTTCTCTTTGACTTGGGAGTTCTGGGACTTGGCTATAATATTCCTGGGGTTTTTTTTTTTTTGGATTTTTTTCTTGGGGAGATCAGTGGATTCTCTCCATTTCTATTTTGCCCCCTGCTTCTAGGATATCAGGGCAATTTTCCTATAGTAAGTCTTTGAAAATCATGTCAAGGCTAGTTTCCTGATCATGATTTTCAGGTATTCCAATAATTTTTAAATTATCTTTTCTAAATCTGTTTTCTCTATCAGTTGTTTTTTCAATGAGATGTTTCACTCTTTCTTCTAGTTTTTCATTCTTTTGGTTTTGAAGTATTGAGTACTTATTTCTTGTAAATTCATCAATCTCCCTGAGTTCTATTCTTTGTCTGAAGGATTTGTTTTCCTCAGAGAGCTTTCTTATCTCTTTTTCCATCTGGCCAGTACTGTTTTTTAAAGCATTCTTCTCCTCCATAACTTTTTGAACTGTTTTATCCATTTGACCTAAGCTGGTTTTTAGCATGCTATTTTCTTCAGCATTTTTTTGGATTTCCTTGACTAAACTGTTGACTTCATTTTCATGTTTTTCCTGCATCTCTCTCATTTCTTTTCCCAGTTTTTCTTCTATCTTCCTCATTTGGTTTTCACAGTCTTTTTTGAGCTCTGTCATAGCCTGAGGCCAATTTCTGTTTTTCCTGGAGTCTTTAGATGCAGGAGCTTGTACTTCTTCATCTTCAGATTGAGTGTTTTGATCCTTCTTGGGCTCACAGGCAAAGTATTTCTCAATGGTGTTCCTCTTTTTTTCTCTGCTTACTCATTTTCCCAGCCTGAGCCTGGTTTCAGAGTGCTTCCTGAGGTTTGAGACACCCCCACAAGGATCTCAGTGTGTGAGGCTCTGTCCTCACTCCTGGTCTGTAAATGACCATACATGACCCTCTCTGCCACTGGGCTGAGGTGGGGGAGGGCTGCTGTTCTATGGGGGGGCTAGACTGCAATCAGGATCTGAATGCGGTCAGAACCCCAGAATCCTGTTCTAGGGGCAGAGGACAGTGCTCCGCAATCTCTCTCCACTCCCTCCCTAGGCTCAGTGCTCTCATGCCCTAGGGGCTCCTGCTTACCAGATTCTTCTTCCTCTTCCTGGATCTGGGATGCCATGGCCACACAGCTCAGTATGCCCCGAGGGCTGGGCTTCATGTGCTTGCTCTGGCAGAGGACCCCTGCTGTTCCCCCAAGTTGTGCTCAGTGCTCCCTTGGATGTAGGTCAGAAAACTCCTCTGCTGCTGTGAGCCACATCCCAGTGCCCTTGGGCTGCCTCTGGGAGACTTACGTTCTTTCCTCCCCTCCAACCCCGGGGAGCAGAGCCTTTCTGCTCTTTTCCAGGTTACCTTGAGTAGGAGAACTGACTCACTGGGTCCCTCTGTGGGTTCTTTCTCTTGAAAATTTAGTTAGAGTCCTTATAAACTAAGTTTTATGAGAGAGCACCTAAGAGACAATCCTCTCTTGTCGCCATCTGGGCTCCCCCCCCACCCCAAATCATATCCTTAAAGGAAAAAATTAAATATAAGAGACAGCAAAATTTAATAAGATAGTTTTTTTTGAAATTAATGTTAATAGTCTTTGGTCTTTGTTCAAACACCACAATTCTTTCTCTGGATACAGATGATCTTCGCTATCACAGATACCCCCAAATTGTCCCTGATTGTTGCACTGATGGAATGAGTAACTCCATTAAGATTGATCATCTACCCCAGGTTGCTGTTATGGTGTACATTGTTCTTATGTTTCTACTCATCTTCCTCAGCATCAATTCATGCAAATCCTTCCAGGCTTCTCTGAATTCCCATCCCTACTGGTTTCTAATAGAACAATAGTGTTCCATGACATACATATACCACAGTATGTTAAACCATTCCCCAATTGATGGACATTCACTGGATTTCCAATTTTTTACCACAAAAACACAGCTGCTATGAATATTTTTGTATAGTGATGTTTTTACTCATTTTCATGATCTCATCAGGGTATAGACTCAGTAGTGGTATTGCTGGATCAAAGGGCATGCACATTTTTATTGCCCTTTGGGAAATTTCCAAATTGTTTTCCAGAAAGTTTGGATGAGTTCACAGTTCCACCAACAATGTAGTAGTGTCCCAGATTTCCCACATGCATTCCAACATTGATCATTGTCCTTTTTGGTCATATTAGTCAGTGTGAGAGGTGTGAGATGGTACTTTAGAGATGTTTTAATTTCTCTAATGCTTATATTTCTCTAATAAGTAATGATTTAGAGCAATTTTTCATATGACTATGGACTGCTTTCATTTCTCATCTGTAAATTGCCTCCATATATCCTTTGAGCATTTATCAGTTAGGGAATGACTTGATTATTTTCTTTTTTTTTTAATAAATTTGCCTCAATTCTCTCTCTCTCTCTCTCTCTCTCTCTATATATATATATATATATATATGTATTTTAGAAATGAGTCCTTTGTCAGAAATTCTAGTTGTAAAAATTGCTTCTGAAGATTTTTAATTTAATGTAATCAAAACTGTCTAATTTACCTTCTTGGTAGTTTTCTATGGACCCCCTTCCTGCTAGCCTTTCTTCATTTTCCTAAGATCTTGTTTTGGTGGAGAGGCTGACTCACAGTGGTTTGGTGTTGAGATCCTTAGAGGCTTTGCTCACTGGGTTTATAACTCCAAGTGGACTAGCCAATAGGGGATGCTAGAGGTTTTGCTCACTTGGCTTAGTAACTCTAAGTCTGCCCTCCAGTAAGGGGTACTGGTTGCTTTCTCTGGTGTGTCTATGACCTTGATTTGAGGACCTCTCTCTAGCCCTGGAGGGGGTGAGTGAAGCTACTAGATAATGTTATCCTTGAACAATGTGGGCTCTGCTCTGGGTCAAGGTGATTATTCTCCTTATTCAGGTGAGAGAGCTTTGCTGCCCATGCCTGAACATGTGTGTGTGTGTGTGGGGTGCTGTTACTGTGTTTGTCTAGGGACAGGACTCTGCTAAAGTGAAAGTATGGATTCCAGTTCCAGACTCCTCCAGACTAGCTGAGCACAGGGGATTGTCACCCAGACCCATTCTGCAACTCTGTGCCAGAACTTTCCCTCCAGTCCCGCAAAGCCTCTTTTGCCTAGTTGGCTCTCAGAGCACAGCTACCACAGTCAACGCCTTTGTGGCTGATCTTAGGTTAATTTTGCTTTCAACCCGCTGGTGCTCTGTTCTCTGCCCCCTGGCTCACCCTTAATGCCTCGATACAGACCTTGCTGGTAAATGTTCTTCACCTAGCTTCTTTTTCTGGGTTTTGTCTATCAGATTTCTGTTAAGAGGTTTGTTTCATATGATTTATGACAGGAAACCAGGAGACCTTAGCAAGTGCCTGTCTTCTCTCTGCTATCTTGGTCAGAAGTTCCTTAAATAAACTTTTAAAAAAGGACTGAATTGGGCAGTATTCTTTTTTCAGCTTTTGATTTCATGAGGTATAACCATAATTTTTTATTATGGATATGATTATTACTACTTCCTAATACCACACATCAACAAATCACAAAACAGCAACAGCAAAAAGAAACAAGCAGAGGAACATACATAAAACAACATGGAAACTCACATTGGTCCAATGAATATGTTAATATAAATATTGGTCAGTTAGTCAATAAACATTTTTTTTCAAAACACCTACTGTATGTTTCAGTCATTTTCAGTCATTATCAAAACTCCTCCTATGTTTTAGTCATCTTGCTAAGTACTAGGAATACCAAAAGGCTGTCCCTGTCCTCAAAGAGTTTGAGTTTGGGACATAACAAACAAATATGTTTCATTGTTATTGTTGACTCTTTTTCAGTTATATCCCACTCTTTGAGATTCTATTTGAAGTTATTTTGGCATAGACTCTGGATTTGTTTGCTATTTCCTTTTCCTGCTCAGTTTACAGATAAGGAAACTAAGGCAAACAGGGTTAAATTATTTTTCCAAGGCCTCACAATTAGTAAGCATTTGAATTCACATTTGAACTCAGATCTTTCTGGCTTCAGGTCTGGCATTCTTTCCAGTGCCTCCTATTTATCCCAACACACACACATACATACACATTAATATATAGATATATATATGCATACTATGCATATATATATATATATATATATATATATATATACACATAAGTATGTATATACCCAAACAACCTATTTCTAGGATAAATAGGAAATATTTAAGAAAGGAAAGACACTAAAATTAAGAGAGATTGGGGGCAGGGACTGGAGGCAGGCAGACCCATCAGCAAGCTATTGCCATAGTCCAGGAGTGAGCTGATGATAACCTGTCCTAGAGTACTGGGAGTGTCAGAAGAGAGAAGTGATTGTATATGAAAGATGTTTCAAAGGTGAAATCATTAGTTTGAATGGGAGTGGTAGGTGGGGAAGGGAATAGATGATAGATAATAAGGAATTGAAAATGATGCTTAGCTTTTGGACTTGAAGATCTGAGAGGATTATGTTGCCTTCTACAGTAATAAGGAATATATGAGCAGGGATGGTTTATAGTAAAGGATAATAAATTCTTTTGGAGATGTATTGCTTTTAAGATGCTTATTGGGATGTCCAATTTGAGATATCTGAAAAGGAAATGGGGAGATGCAATCAGCAGAATTAGTTAAGGCAGGATATTTAGCTTTTCATATCAGTTAGTTAGAGATAGTAATTAAATGCAAGAGAGTTGACATGATTGCTAAAATGAAATAATTATAGATAGAAGAAACAGCAGCACCATTAAGGAGTCCTGCAGTTAGAGAGAATGATCAAGATGACAATCCAGCAAAGGAGACTGAGAAGAAACTATCATGTAGGAAGAAAACCAAGAGACAGTGGTTCCCAACAACAAGGAGAGGGGAGTATTAAGGAGAGGGTAATCAACAGTATCAAAGGATAAACAGAAGCCAAGAAGAATGAGGACTGAGAAAAATTCTTTGGATTTGGCAATTAGAGATCATTGGTTACTTTCAAAAGAGCAATTTTAGAAAGATGAAGTTGGAAACTAGATTGTAAAGAATTAAATAGCATAAGAGCAGAGAAAGTGAAGGCACCTACTGCAGATGACCTTTTAAAGGAAGTTAGCCACAAAGGGCAGAAGATAAATAAAATGATAGTAAGCAGGCTAGAAGTTTAGTAAGGTTTTCCATATTTTTGAGGTCTGGGGAGTCATAGGTAGTAGACAGGGAGAAATCTAAGATAAATGATAGAGGAGAGGATGATAGAGGAGGTAGGAGTTAAGATGGAATGGGATTGATTCATCAGAGTTTTGACTTTGGTTACAAGCAAGGCCATCTCATCCTAAGCCGGGGGTGAAAGAGTAAAAGAAGAGTTAGAATAGAAGGCATATAAAAGATAGGTGATGGGAAAGAAGGGAGAAGGGGAAGTTCCCTTTTTGGTTTGTCTCTTCCTTGTTCAACTGGCCAGACCCTCCCTCCTCAGGTCATAGATTCCTTCCATTATTCATATGGAAGTTACAGATAAGTCTTTGTGGCAAATTGTGGCAAATGGTCTCAACTTTTTTTGTAGGATATAAAGAAAATTTCTCATTGAAAGTTCTTGATGAAGGAGGAGCCATGAGAGGTTTGAGGAGTGATTAAAGGTTTGGGAGAGCCCCTGTGGAAAGTGAATAGAGACCTGATGAAGAAGTTATAGAATTACCCAACAACAAAATATTTCTTCAAGATTCTTTAGTTTTATAGAGTGAAAAGTGGCCTGTGGGTTGTCAAAGGTCATATCTAGTTATCAGGACTTGGCCCTCAATTATATGAGAAGCTTTCTTATGAATTCAAGATCTCTTTTTATAATGAAATCAAATTTGCTTCATCATACCACTATTGGCACAGTAGGAAACTGGAGGGGCAGTGAATAAGTGATGTTATGATCGAATAGCTCAGGTTTGGTTTAAAATAAGGTTGTCAGAACAGAATTCCATGGATTACTGGTTTATCTTAAGCAAGATTATTAATTGTAAATTACCAAATAAAATGATGATTAGCAAAGTGATGGAACTAAAATGGCAGTCAAAATGGTAGAGTAGTAGGAAGTAACCTTAAATACCTCCCTTAAACCTAAATCTTAAGCACAATAGATGTAAAAAAATGTATTAAACCATATCCTTACAGGAAAATTCAAGAACAAATGACAGTAGATATCACAGCCTAGGTAAGCTTAGGGAGACAGAGTCACTAGAGATAGGATCTGACTGTCATAATAAGAGTTCTAGTTCAGAGAGGGTTTCACCAGGGAAAAAAAGAGGTTCATATCCAAACAGGGACACCCTGATATTGAGTGGGATATGTGGATAGCTGCAAATGATCAACTTAGTCAACCCTTCCTAAGTGTCAGATCAGAGATCTAGGTTGGACTGCCTAGGAGTGATTTTCAGGGGTAAGGGACATGAGTCACTAGCCCTAGGTTGTCTATAAAGAGAGAGCTAGAATAACTTTGAATGACTTAGCTAGTCTCAGCAATGCAATGATCCAAGACAATTCTGAAGGACTTATGAGAAAAACTACTATCATATCCAGAGAAAGAACTGATGGAATCTGAATACAGATCAAAGCATACTTTTAAAATTTTTTTTCCTTAATTCTGGTCTTAAGTTTCTTTTACAACATGACTGATATGGAAATATATTTTACATGATCACATATGATTAAACAACATAAATCTGCTTAACTTCTCATGGGGGGGTGGAGAGGAAGGGAGAGAATTTGCAAGTCAAAATTTTAAAAAGGATTGTTTAAAAATGTTATGACATGCAATTGAGGGAAAACCAAAAAAGGGGGAAGATTATTAGTCTCAGAAACAAAAAAGGAGAAGGATAATTCAGACCTCACCTCTGGGAACTCGCTTCCAACTTCTAGTCTATTCTGAAGCTTGTAAAAAGACAGGAATTCCAGACCAAAGGGAAGCCTATAGTTCTGTCACTTGGAAGCAACAGAGATTCCCAGGAAGCTAATTTTTCACATCCAAACCTGGGTAAAGAAATTTCATTGCTAAGAGCCAGGAAGCAGCAATCTGACTTGCCCTGGATCTTACTAATTTGAGCAACACCTAAATATTCCAGGTCACTAACTAAAGCTGTCCTTGAGATCCTAGAATAGTATAAACAAGGCTAGCCCAGATCTTCCTTCTAGAAATGTGCAGAGTTCAGCTCTAATATAGTCTGGAAGAATGAGCAAGCAACAACCAAAAAACTTCAAATCTGATCATTAAAAAAATCTAAAAGCTAAAGCACAAGCACTATTATTATGGTTACAGAAGATACAAACCCCCCCAAAAGATGAACAAACAAACAAACAAGCAAAAAGCTCTACAGTATCTAGAATAATGACTATTTAATATATGGGAAATGGGCCTATGATCATATCAATCAGTTTCTTGGATTATCTGTAGAGGGGTTGAACATGGTCTGCCAAATTGAGTTTAGAAGTCCTAGTTCTCTTGTACATAAATTTCCATTTGTGTTTTGTCAGAATTGTGTTGCTAAGAAATTTTAATTTGTTGTTATGGCAAATATTAGACAACAGGATGATGGTGGATGTCTAAGGTCTGAGTTCAGGCCCATATTCTCACAACACCAATCAATACAAGTAGAAATCATTACTGAATGGAATTCACATGAATTAGTTTGACTTACTTTGTTCCCTTCCCTCACCCCATATCCTGGTGTATTGATATGGAACTCAGCTGTGTGTTTGTAGAATAATGGGAATATAAAAACATTGGTCTTTTTTAAAGAAAGGACTTCCTTGCAGATTGGTTTAGCTCTTTATATTTGTGACATTTATCTTTCATTTGAAAATTTTTACCATCTTGAGGACTGTTTTAGCCTTGTGAGATTTCTTAGAATGTCCCTTCCATTGATTATTTCCACTTTTTGTATATAGTTGTCTGCATTCTCTCTACTTTCTTAGACTATAAAATCCTGGAGGGCAGCACTTTTTATTTGTCTGTTTGTTTTTTGCCTTTTTATCCTTAAGAGTTCCTGGCACATAACTGATGTTTAATAAATGCTAGTTAACTGTAATAAAAACTCAATAAAATTACAAAGACTTTTTTATATAGCTGTATCAGTAAAGTTCACAACATTCCATAGACTTTTTC
The DNA here is from genome assembly GCF_037893015.1 of Macrotis lagotis. Classification (NCBI taxonomy): domain Eukaryota; kingdom Metazoa; phylum Chordata; class Mammalia; order Peramelemorphia; family Peramelidae; genus Macrotis; species Macrotis lagotis. Next base: position 160,589,137 of record NC_133664.1, on the reverse strand, counting down.
TAGCATGTAAAGTGGATGCAAATTATTATTTAGAATACAGAATAATCTTTCCATGTCTTTTCTTTTTTCTGAGACTAATTTTAATATTCAATACTAGCTCTATTTTAGAATCCACCATTTAGGTGTCCTGTCTCCTATTCTTTTATTCTTTCTTGAGGACACAAGTGCATTTATTTGGATTATTTATCTGTTGACTTTCATTTTCAGTGTTTGACCTGTATTAGCAATTTTTCTAGTCATAAATGTCAACAAGTCAGCAAACATTTATTAAGTGCTTTCTAGATTTGTACTACAAATATAAGCAAAATAGTTTTCAACAAGCTTAAACTGAAATGGGAAAAAGATAAGACATAAAAGGGAACTGAAAATATTTGAGGATGAAAAGTGAAAGAAATCACTCAGCATGTAGGCATAATAGAAAAAGTACTATGGAGATGAGTCAGCAGATCAACCTAGAGTGGAATGATTTGTGTCTTATTTATTAATAAGTGGACCTTCTTCCAGGTAAATTATTTTTGGTAACATGCAGCCTATTTTAATGGATGATATATCTTTGTGTTTCATTGTGAATCATAGCACAACTGAGAGGATCTAAAAGAACTAGCTACATAAATTACTCTGTTCGATCATGTGCCGTAATATGGACAATACTTATTTTAATGTATTCTAAACCTAGTGGTACAGTGGATAGAGTGCTGGTCTTGGAATCAGAAAGACTAATTTTCCTGAGTTCAAATCTGGCTTCAGACACTTAGTGACTGTGTGGCCCTGGACAAGTCTCTCAACTTTCTCATCTGTAAAATGAGCTGGAGAAGAAAATAGCAAACTCTTTGTCAAGAAAACTCCCATATGGGGTCTTGAAAAATTGCTATGACTTAAATAACTCAATAAAGTCAGCAACAAGAAAATTTATTTTTCTTTTGAGAAGGAAATGGCATGTCACTCCAGTATCTCTGTCAAGAAAATCCCAAATGGGATGATGAAAAGTCAGAAATGACTGAAGAACAACAAACTTAGTTACCATTGACAAAAAAAAATCAAATACACTTGAAAATCTTTCAAAAATTTGAAACTTGGTGGGGATGAAGAGGTATGACATGGGACACCTGGACTTGGTATTTCTTGAGTGAAAGCAGCTTCCAGTATAAACAGTTTCCACCACCCCACTCCCAACTAACTTAAGTTAATAATTCTTCTGTAGCTTATAGTCTAAGGGAGTTGCCTGGAGGAGCTGAGAAGTTAATTGATTTGTCCATGATTATGCAGCTAGTAATTTCCAGAGGTAAGGCTTGAAACTAGATCTTTCTCCTTCCTAAGATTGTCTTCCATCTATTATATCACTATACTTCTCCAGCCTTTTTCTGAGATTGTGTGCATTATTTAGTGCTATGCCAATCAAACTACAATGGTGTTACATTATAGAATTAGATAAAATAATAACTGGAGGAACAAAAGTTCTAATTTACTATGTCAAGGGAAATAATTAAAAACCTTAAAGAAATGAAGGGAGAAAAACATTTCCAGTATTCAATTGTGCTAAGAATCATAAAAAAACTACTTGACCTTGGTTAAATCAGAAAGAAATGTTGGTAGAAGCAGAAACACTTTAACTCAATAATTCAATGTTAAATAAACTCAAGAACCTAAATTATTTTGGGCAGAACTCTTCACTTGACAATAATTTATGAGAAAAATTGAAGCAATTTGCTAGACGCTAGATTTAGTTGTTCATCTGATGATGTATACTTAAACATACTGAAAATTGACTAAAAATCTGAAAATTAAAGTTTACAGTAATTTGGTCTGCGTCTATCTGACTCAGCCATTCCTTTAGATGTTTAAGTTAAATATTTGAATTTAATGAGATATGAGTAATTAATTCCACAGTTAACAAAATATATTTACTTCACAATGACAGGAGAATAATCAACAAAGAAATAAATTAAAAACATCTTGATTGTTGACTGAATTTCTCCCACCCTTTTTTCTTTAACCCGTGAAGCATCAGAAAATACTTGGAACTCTCTATACCTGTTGGTACTTCCTAGAATCAATCAAAGTTTGAGAATGGTTTCAATATACTTTAAGAAAAACTACATATTGTGGTATAGTTCCAGGATTCACATAAAAAAATTCAGAAGAGAACTGGATCAAGAGAACAAGAGGTTTTATATCAATAAATTAATGCAAAAATTATGAAGTAAATTTATTAATGGGGAAAAGTTTGCATCAAATATTACTAAGATTTTGGTATTTAAGATATAAGAAATTTACATAAATTTTAAAGACCAAATGACCTTCTTGAATAAAAATAGTGAAAGGATATAAATTGCACTTACCAAAAGAAGACTTACAAATTATTAACAACTACATGAAAAAATTACTAGTCATTAGTAAAATACCAAGAACCAACTCCATGTTAAACAAATTAGTGAAGATAGAATAGACAAAAACAAAACATGAAAAACCAATATTGTAGGTAAAATGGAAATAAAGTCCCAATATTACTGGGACTGAGTGTTGATTCAATCATTCTGTAAAGGAATTTGGAGCTATGCTTATGAATGTGACAAAAAAGTCAGTATTTTACTTAAAGAAACCCCTTCTAGGCATATAACCCAAGGTAAAAGATACAAAAAGAAATATTTCCTATGTGCCAAAATATTTATAGCAGAATGTATTGTAATAGCAAAGAAATGGAAACAAAATTGATGTTAATAGATTGGCAAATAACAAAACAATTGTGATACATATTTATACATACATATGGTTATTACTCAGTTATAAGAAATAATCAATATGAAGAATTCAGAGACACATGGGAAGACATATCATTTGATGAAAAATGAACTAAGATGTAGATAAAAAATATTCACAATGACCACAAAAATGTAAATGAAAAGAACAAAAAAGTAAAAACTTATTGCTATATTATGATAAAGTCCATAGTCAGTCCCACAGAAAATATATAAAAAGGTTCTTCTCTTAATTTTTGGCAGAGTCAGAAGTTCACAGGGATATAGCACTTCAAATAATGTCCAAATAAGTTGATATGTTCATTTGTTTTACTAAACTTTCTTTCTCTCTTTTTTGGTATATAGACTAACTCTGATTAGGATGGAGGGGATATGCTGACAAATTAATGTGATTTAAAAGTAAAAGATAGAATACAATTGAAAGAAAATTAAGAATATTTTAATAAGATAGTAACAAAAATATTGATTAAAAATGATTACTTAGTAGCCAAAATATAAAAGCTGTTTAAAGAAATATTTGACCAAACTCATTAGCAATTGAAAATCCTTTCATTATGAGATTATCATAAGAATAGATTATATATCTATAACCCTTCAAGGTTTAAAATATTTTCCTCCCAAAAGCCATCTGAGAGTAGATAACTTATAAATTTGTCTGATAAATGAGGAAAGTGAAACTTAGAGAGGTTAAATGAAGTGGCCATATCCAATAAGCTAGGAAAGTAACATATCTAGTAACCAAAGCCAGATATGACCAGATTAAATCTCTTTTCTTTGTTCAGGATCCTTACAGGGATCTTTACTTTGAACCTCACTTGAGGTCAATCCTTGAAGGCATCTTTGAGAATCTGCTTTGTTCTGTGCCATCAAATCCTTTCTTAAAATCAAGAAAAAGTTAACAAAGGAGTTTTTTTTTCAACTCTCTAAATTTCTTGGTCAGACTACACAATTCAATTAAATAATAGTTGTTTCCGTTCAAAACATTAGTAAGTTAGGTGCTGGGATTGCAAAGAGTAACAAGAAACAGTCCCTGTCTTCAATTAGATATTTATTAAGAACAGTATGTGCTAGACATCATGCTAGGTCTTGGGGATATAAATAACAACAACCACAAAAGACAAGGAGCTTGCAATCTAATGGGGAGAGGTAATACACACAAAAGCATATGTAAAGGTGGGTGGAAGGGGGGTAAGGAGAGAGAAACCAGAGCATATCTTGTTTCATAGAATTAAAAGTAAGCCTATCTGCAAGTTATAGATGGAAAATAAATTGATTTATAGAGAGAGTCAAAAGGAGAATTGTCTAAATCATAATGTCTTAAAGGAGTGCCATATAGCAATGTATTTAATTTATTCTTACAAAGTGAGGTAAAAAAATAATACATGCATACATACATACAAAAATCCAAAGCATATATTTTGACCTCAGTTTAACCTGAGGTCAAAATATATGTTTTGGAATAAACTAGTGGAAAATTCTTTTCTTAGCTTCAACTACTAAGAACAGCAGCAATTTATAGGTTGACCTATATTTCAATTTGATTCATATCAATTCAGCCAAATAAATATTTATTTTCAATTATGCACATGAAACTATGCTAGAAAATGTATATACAAAGATGAAACTAGCCTCTGCTCTCAAGTAGTTTGCAGTTTAAATTTTGTTATGAAAATATCAGTTTTTGTTGGAAAAATTCAGATCAATCTATAAATCATCCTCAAATTCCTATGAAACGTAGAGATTCAGTTGTCTGGAGTGGGTAACTTCCAGCCTGTAGAGTATATGAGCCTACTAAAATCATATGGTCTGTCACTGCCAAAGCAACTGCGGGAACTACTCAAAATTCAGCAAATGTTGAAGCTTTTTAGGGGTATATTAATTAAACATTTGACCAAATATAGGAGGCTAAATTCTAACTTTTGGTCCTTGGTCCAAAACAGTTGCCCACAATAAATCATTTTGCTGACCTACTATGTGTTTAATATAAGTTTTTGCAAGACTACAAAGAAAATGACCTTTACTTTTGAGAGGCTCTTCATAAACATCTAGTATGATTCCTTAAAACTGTTTCCCTTGCACAATAACTTATTGGTCATATATTTCAATCTACTCATGCTTAATATACATGTATCTGTTCTCCTATGGGTAACCTGTAATTTTCATTCCTCAAAGACTTTTATTTTATGATATAATAAGAGTATTTTTGGAAGACTAACAATTTTAAGAAATCAGATGTTTATGTTAGGGAACAGCTTAAAGGTCTATTAATGCATTGCACAATTCTTTTTCCGATTTTATTCTAACTGAACTCATTCATAGTATCACAGTGTTTATTCAATATGCATATGATGATATGCTCTGCATGTTTGTATGTCTTGACAATCCAAGTGTATAGGATAGTCTACCCATTACATTCTTCCTTTCTTCATTTTTCTGGATCTAACATCAGGTTATAATTTAAAACTTTTATGTCTTGTAAAGAAGGCTCTTAAGTGTTTCTAGATTCTAACAAACAACACAATCAAGTTCCAAAAGAGAAGCATCTGAAGGACCTGACTATATGTAGGAAGTTTCTCTTCAATTTCAACTTTGACCTAAGCATACTCCCAGACAGTGGCATACAAATTTCATGCATATATATCCCAGATTTGCTCCTCACTTGATGTATGAACAAAGTTTTACTCTCACATTTTTCAAGTAATCCTGTATGACTTTGAGATGTGTATGGATATAACTTTGCTGGAAGACAGCATTTAAGAAGGGCTTTAAAGCAGAGAATAAAATTGTTTTTGTTGTCAATGAGCAATGAGAATAATTAAATCTTGAATTTACTAAATCTTTAACTTGTGTGATTATAAAAAAATATAGAATGTCATTTGCAAGAGTCTACTGGTTTTCTTTTCAAAACAAATAAGCATGAGTGAATTACACATAAAATTATATATTTACATACATTGTTCATTTTAGAAAATATGTAGAGGGTAGAAAGTAAGTATATGAGTTGGTGGTTATATATATATTCTTAGCTGTTCTTTTCAACAATAATAATCTGAGCTTTTCCTCTAAATATTTGTATCTTCTTTTTAAGGTAGTTTTTCTCAATACCTCAAACTTATTTTTAACACAAAATATATTTTGAGTATGATTGATAATGCAAGAGCTCTTTGAATGTGAACATTAAACATTGTAATGTTAAATCCAAGTATGGTGAACTCAATATGATTATTAAAGGAATTTGTTTAAGAAATATTGAAGGTTTACTTTTTATATGTGTGTATGTTCTCTTTCTTACTTTATCTTTTAAGTGCCCTGGCTTTATTGTACCTCTTGCCAAACTTGTTACATGTTTATTTTAATCATTATTGCTTGACAATGTTTTATGAGAGTTTATTGCTCTTAATCTTCACTACTCTCCATATAATTATACAAATGACTTACATTGGGATTTACCCTAGCTGCTACATCACTATTTGGCAAGAAGATCAAGTATTTTCTAGATAAAGTTGTTTCTAGATTCTTTTAGTCAGCTTACTGTGGTGAGTAATGTACATTTGTTTAGCTTCCTGGAGGAAATGGTGATAATTTTGCTGATATCATTATTTTCTCTATATCTTATTTGAGGGGGTCAATAGCTTATTTAAATAACTCAAGCTGCCTCAGTTGTATGCCATAACTTCTTATTTTATTCTTCCTTTTAATGTGGAAATAATTTTTGATTTTTTCTATAACAAGTTAATGTTCTGACTATACACAGACTGATGATTCGGGAATGATTTGCACCTTGTTAGCCAGTTGTTTTCTGTGTTTAAAATAGAACTGATTTTAATTTTCTATTATGTCATTTGGTGCTTCTCATGTCTGGCACCTCTTGACTGGAAGAAAGTGTTTGTGACATAGATATGAGGTTTCTGTGTAAACTACACAGAAACACAGGTTTCTCTAATTTTATACTTCCAAACCAGATTTTTCAAAGTACTTTACAGAATATTTCCTTTGCCAAACTTTGTTATAAAGAAATCAAATATTAAAGTTTGTGTTATAGGTAGCACAGTGGATAGAACACCAACCCTGGGGTCAGAAGGATCTGAGTTCAAATCTGACCTCAGACACTCAATAATTGCTTAGCTGTGTGACCTTGGGCAAGTCACTTAACTCCATTGCCTTCAATAAATAATTTGTTTTAAAAAGCATGTGTTAATTTAGAGTTACTTATCATGATCTTTGTTGAATTTCTTTACCTCCTTTTTTTTCAGTAGATTTTCTCTCAATAGCAGCAATTGTTTATCATTCCAGTGGTCTTAGCAATAAATGGTTACTGTAATATTATATCAAATATCTTATGACAGAAGGTTTCTTCATCTTTTTTGGCACATCATATAAAACTAAATTACCAACACCTTTATTGACCAAACAGAGAACTTGTGAGCCATTCTTTAATTTAGATGCAACTTGTTTTTCTCTCTTCATTTTATTTTATAGCCAGGATGTCAATAATGCTTTTGTTCAGTGCCTCCAGAATTAAGTTTGCTTGTCAGTTACTGAACACAGATTTCAAGTTTAGAGATTTGTAAAAGACCTAAAAATTATGTGACTCCAGGACTGGTGCTCTATCTCACTGCACCACCTAGCTACCCCTTATTTTTAAAACCTGGAGTTCTGAATTCTCTCCTTTTCTCCTGCTTCAGTCCCTCTCATTAAGAAAGCAAGCTATTTGATATAGATTAAAAATGTGCAGTCATGAAAAACATTATCACAATACTCATGTTGTAAAAGTAAACATAACCCCCCCAAAAAAAAACAAGAAGATTCAGAAAAATAAAGTAAAAAACAAAATTCGTTTCATTCTGTATTCAGACACCATCAACTCTGTCTTTGGAATGGATAGTATTCTTTAATCATAAGTCTTTCAGAGTTCTTTTAGGTCACAGAATTGTTGAGAAAAGGTAAAACATCCACAGCTGAACAACCTACAACTTTCCTGTTACTTTATATATAATACATTTCCCATTACATCTGGTTATATAATTTTTTTTTACTGAGTGTCCTGTTCATATACCCCAAAAGCAATAAAACTGATCATACCCAGCAATTCCAACCCTATGTCCAGAAGAAATCAAGAATAATGTGAAAACCCCCACATATTCCAAAACATTCATAGCAATTCTTCTTGTAGTGGCAAAGAACTGGAAATTGAGGGTATTCCCATCAATTGAGGAATAGCTGAACAAGTTATAGTATATGAATATTATGTTTCTATAAGAAGCTATGAATGGTCAGACTCTAGAGAAGCATGGAATTAATTACAGCAACTGCTGAGCAAAGGGAGCAGAACTTGATCAACCTTGATAGTTGTAGTTTCTCTCAGCAGTTCAGAGAGCTAGGACAATCCTCAGACCCCATGTATGCACAGTGCTATCCCCATCCAGAGGAAGAAAAACAGAACAAAAAAAAATACAAAACAAAGTAAACAAGCAAACAAACAAAACCCTTTGGAATCTGAATGAACACTATATTCACTTTTTAAAAATTTCTCTTATATATTTCTTTCCTGTTACATGGTTTTCTTTCTTTTCCCTTAATCTCATTTTCTCATGCTGAAAATGACTACCCTGTAAATATGTGTAACACAAATGTGTCTGTTCAATATTCACCTGATGGTTTGCAACTGAGAAGAGGGAGGGGGAAGGCAATTATGTAACTTAAAAATATGCATATGCATGTGGATGAATGAAAAACTTTCTTAACATGTAACTGGGAAAATAAAATAAAATACCAATTTTAAAAATGAGTATTCTGCTCACCATTCCTTTAAACAGAATAGAATTTCATCTAAATCACATACCATAATTTGTTCAGTCATTCCCAAACTAAGGAACATCCCCTCAAATTCTAGTTCCTTGACAAAAGAAAAGAGATGCTATGAATATTCTCATATATATATATATATATATATATATATATATATATATATATATCCTTTTCCTTCCTGTTTGTCATCTCTTCTGGAATATAGATCAAGTAATGGCATAGGGCAGGCATGGTTTTGTAGCCCATTGGGCATAGTGCTAAAGTACTCTATAGAATGGTTGAATATTATCACAACTTCTCCAACAGTTCATTTGACTCATTTTTTCCTATATCCCTTCCAACATTTGTCATTTTCTCTTTCTGTTTAATAGCCAATCCAATTAGTGAGGTAATACCTCAGAATTGTTCTGACCAGCATTTCTCCTTTCAAAAGTGAGTTAGAGCCTTTTAAACAAATGATTTAAATAGATAATTTTGATATCTTCATCTGAATACTTCATATCTTTTGATCATTTATCAATTGGAAGTGGCTCCTAAGTTTTAGAAATTTGACTCAATAGAGTTATTTTAAACATGAGTCAATGGTGCATGATTTGTAGAACATAATAAATTAGATAATTAAAGAGAAACTCTTATTAGCTGGCATTATTATAGACACCTTTAAGAAAAATAATACATCATATATATTTAGTGCTTTTTAGCTGCCAATTACATTATATAATTCTATTTAGTCTTCATAGCAAATCTGTAGAAATTTATGATAATTATTATCATATTTTACAAATGAAGAAACCTTAGATTCACAGAGATAAAGTAACTTGCTGAGGTATCCTCATAAACACTAATGATGTAGAAGAAAGCCTCCACTGTTTTGAGCATATTTTCTAGGTGTAATTCATGTAAGGAAGTAGATCCTGTTAAGCTGAAAAGTTTTGGATGGATGTCAACAGTATCATTTGATGGAGTATCCTTCATTCTTGAGATCATGGATCTATTAATGTTTTGATGTATTGGATGCTTGGAACATTCTTATATTAGTAGAATTGGTGACCCAAAGGACAATGGAAGGGTTCATAGTAGTGTTAAATGGAGTTATCACATTGTTAATGGTGACTCATACATGAGAAAAAGGCAGAAAAAAATATCATCAAGAATGTGTATATGTGGTTACCAAAAGAAGCAAAGTACCCATATGGTGAGGAAGCTGCAATACTGTGATCCCTGAAGTATTCATTCAACAAGTTGAACAATGTCCATGATATTGGACAGCTCTCCCCTCAGGAGGATTTTCATAGAAGTGCTCATGTATAGAGGAGTTGTGATGTGCATTGCTAAAAGCAGTTCACACACTCTTATAATCTCATATCAAAAAAAAAATTCCAACAATATACTTAGGGTCTGCTAGCAACCTAATTCTGTGATAGGAACTGGGCTCAGGGATTTATATTCTACCAGTGGACATATTCTATAAATAGGTGAGTAAAATAAACACACAATAATAAGAATAATATTATGAGGAGGGAAGATTGCTAAGAAGTTAGGGGGAATTAGGAAATATCTAGAATAAAAGGTAGCACTTCAGATGAATGTGATGGAAGCTAAAGAATTCTCATGTAATCTCAAAAGCTTTAATTTTTTTCCTTGTTGAATGGAATTTTAGGGATAATGCCTTAAATTCCATTGGTCAGTGCTACTCCTTTATCTTCTAATTGGTTATTGAAGTAGTTTTCCACTTTCTCATTTACCCAGGACTCTCTCTGATTTTCATTACCACCATCAGTCATTTCTTTAGTTATATTTTTTCTTTTCATATATTTCTTGATTTAAAAAAATTAACAATCATAACATTTGCAAGGGGTAGCTAAGTGGCACAGTGAATAGAGTACTGATCTAGAATGAGGAAAATTTGAGTTCAAATTTGATCTCAGGAACAAGCTATGTGACCCTAGACAAATCATCTAGCCCTGTTTGCCTGGGGTTTCTCACCTATAATATGAGCTGGAGAAGGAAATGCCACTCTGGTTTCTTTACCAAGAAAACCCCAAATAAGTTTCATGAATAGCTATAAAGGACTGAATTGACTGAACAAAAGCAATAATAGTTGTAATTTTCTCTTCTAGAAAATTTTTGAATCTTAGAAGATAAAAATTTAGAGTTAGGAATTCCTTGCTTATTTTTTTCTTGCTGTAGGCTTTATGATTCCAGATTGGATTACTATCTCCTACCATCAACACAGAACCATCCCTGAAAAAGTTAGATTTTTCAATCTTCACTTCCCTTTAGAAATCAACCTTAACATGTTCACTGTCATTATTTAACTCTTTTGGATATTTGCCTACCTTTTAAATATCGATTAAAAAAAAGGTATCAAAATTAAAATGGAGGGTTATTTTTCATTTTTTTGAATAAGGGGCTGGTTTGAACAAGCTACCAAAGTTGATGTATCTTTCTCAGAATAATATTTGTAAACGAAAAAGTGAAATTCTTAGAAATACAAAGGAAACAAATTATATTAAAATACAGTCAATTATTTAAAGTTCATGGACTCCAAGTTAAGAACCTGAAGAGTTAAAGTGACTATAGCAAATAATAATCCTTTAAGATCATCAGGTTTCACACAGAAATATAGCCAATGAATGTCTCTAATTGAGAATGTTCCAAAATCCAGGTGCATCTCCCCCCAAAAGAGGTGTAGTTAGTAAATGAGAAATTATGGGTTACAAGGAACATAAATATTGAATTTTTTCAGCTCTCACAGATTTTCACTTTTAAATGAACGTAAATTTTGAGTGGATATTTAAAATGCCATAATATTTAATATATTTCTCATATCATTCACTTTTATAAGTATAATTTAAAAGACTGTTTTTAAACTGACATTTAAAAAATTAAAGCAATAATTCTTAATGATAGCCAAATATATACTTATTTTAAAGAGAATATATATGACTAATATAATTGAAGAGAAAAGGTAGAATAGAAGAAATATAGAAGCATGAAAGAAAATTCCAAATCTAGAAAATGTTTTCCACTATATTTAATATTGTAATTTAGGGTTCTATTATTGAAGAAAGGAGAATTCCCAGATATATGACTTTCATAAATATTTTAACTAAAGAAGGAATGAAATAGAATCACATGAAACATTTGAAAGTGCATATACAGAATTCATTAGCAAGATAATTTTTCTAGAGACAATTTGCTAATTTTAACAAAATGAACTCAACATTTTTGTGACATAAAATGATTTCTTGAATGATTTAAGGTTATTTGTAGAATTACTAAATGTAACCAAAAATCCATTTTTTCTAATAAAATATACATTGATGGCACTAAAGATTATTTAAAAATTTTTTTCATGGCAATGGGGTTAAGTGACTTGGTCAAGGTCACATAACTGAGTAAGTTTTAAGTATCTGAGGTTGAATTTGAACTCAGATTCTCCTGACTTCAGGGTCAATGTGCTATCCACTGAATTACCTAGCTGCCCCAACTAAAGATTATTGATATAGTTTAAGTATGACAAATTATAGGCAAAACAGCTTAACTACTTCAATTTGCAAGTAATAATATGAAGCAGAATTTCCCTCAGTTATGAAAGACTTTTATCTCTCTATTTTGTATTTCATTTGAAGCAATTTGGAGTTGAAAAAATATATGTGTGGCTATGTGTGTGTGTGTGTGTGTGTGTGTGTGTGTGTGTGTGTGTGTGTGTGTGTGCTAAAAGTGATGGACTGATGGTATAGAATATTTGTTATTTTTTATATCTAATGAGGCAATTCTGCATCAAGACAACTTTTCAAAATAGTGAATGTATTTTCAAAAGGAAAGAGACATGTAGGAAAATTCTGTTATGTTTTCATAGACATATTTTTAATCATTGTCAAGACAAAATAAAGACCTCAAAGCAGTCATCAGTGGTTTGGTCTTTCTGCTAATTAAGATGTATTTCATGATCAAAATTAATACTTTGTAATACGATATATAATTGAGGGATTACATGTAGTTTTTGTCTAACTGTTGCCAATTTAGATTCATTCTTTGAAAACTGCCTATTCATATATTTTTGATAATTTAATATTAAAGAATAATTCTCTGTGCTAAAATTTTAATCATTTGTTTATATATCTTGAAAATGAGACTTTTAGCAAAGACATTTGTAGCATTTTTCTAATTATCTGTGTCTTTTAAAGTTTTTATTATATTTTATTTGTTTTTTTAAAAACATTTAAAAATTTTATGTAATCCACATTGTTTTTTTGTCCTGTATGAACCTATTTATCACTTGTTCAATCATGGACTTTACCCCTATTTACAGAGAAAGAGACAATTTCTTCCTTGTTTAATTTTGAAACCAAATCATATAACCTTTTTGAACTTATGTTGACATATAGAATGAGGTGTAGTTTAAATCAAATTCCTGTGAATCTTCCTTTTGGTTTTTGTAGCAGCATTTATCAGAAAGTGAACGCTGACCTCATTTTAATGGATTCTTTCAGATTATCAAACTCTATGCTATTGAATTTGTTTCATTTTTTCTGTTCTAGGTATATATTATATTTTGCTGATCATATGCAATTTGTTTAAGTAGTATCAGATGGGTTTTTTGGGGGGGTTGTTTGTTTGTTTATATCTTTTTTAAGGCAATGGTGTTAAGTAGCTTGCCCAAGGCCACACAGCTAGGCAATCACCAAATGTCTCAGGCCGGATTTCAACTCAGGCATTCCTGATTTCAGGGCCAGTGCTCTATCCACTGCATCACCTAGCTGCTCCTAACAGATGATTTTTTAATCATTTCTGCTTTGTAGTAAAATCTGATATCTGGTATTGATAAGGACTCATTCATTCTGAATGTTTTTCTTCAAGTGTATTTGGTAATAATTTTGTACTATAAAATATTATTTAGGGAGTTAGGTACATTATTGAATAAATTAGCTTTGTATTTTTTAATTATGTTAGTTCCATTTGCTCATGAAAACTAAAGGTTTCTCCAATGATTTTGCTTTAACTTTATTCCTCCAATGAGAGTTTTATGAGATTAGATTCATATATTCAATGGATGAATCATATAGTAAATATATTTTCAAATATTATAATTTTATAAATATTTTGAATAAATTATCTATAGTTTTGTTGCTCAGTTTTCTTGGTTTATTTGTTTTTATAATATACATATCTGTATATTATATCTGTATATATTTATGTTTGAATGTGAGTTAATATATAGATGTATATGAATGTTGATGATTTATGTAAATTTAGCTTATACCCTGAAACTGCTGAAATTACTATTTAAAGATATTTTATTTGACACTTTAGCATTCTCTAAGTACATATCATAATATCTGAAAAGTATAATTTTTGTTTTCATTTTGCCAATGCTTATCCTCTTAATTCTTTGTTCTTTTATTATTGCTGTAGTTCGGATTTGTAGCACTATATTGTTTTACCTTGATTTTACTGGGAAGGCTTCCTACTTTTTCAAATTGTGTGTAATATTTGCCTGCAATTTCAGTAAATGCTATTTCTGGAGTTGATCAGTGAATTCTTTCAAGGACTATTTTAACCTCTAGTTTTAGGAAATTAAGGCAGTTTTCCTTGATGATTTATTGAAAGATATTGTCCATTCTCTTTTTTTTTTTTTGATCATAGCTTTCAGATAGTCCAATGATTCTTAAATTATCTCTTCTGGATCTGTTTTCCAGATCAGTTGTTTTTACTATTTTTTTCTTTTCTTTGGCTTTGTTTATCTAATTCTTGATGCCTCATGAAGTCATTTATTTCCACTAATCCCAGCCTGTTCTTTGAGGAATTAGTTTCTTTAATTAACTTTTTCATCTCCTCTTTCATTTAATCAATTCTATTTTAACAGTGTTATCATCTTTTTTATTTGCTCAATTGTATTTTAAAGGAATTTTTTCCTGCAATTACCCAATTGCATTTATTTTTATAGTATTTCTTTTCTTCTTTTATATTTTTTTGTTTTAAGATGTTAATTTTCTCTTATATTTTTATTCCCAGTTTTTTCATTTGATTTTTAAAATCCTTTCTGAGCTCTTCCAAGTAGTCTTTCTTGGAGATTAGATCAGATTCTCCTCTGGAATTTCATATGTAGTACCCCTTCGACCCTCCTTTTCTAAGTTAGTGTTTTGCTTATCCTGATCTCTAAGATAACTCTCACTAGAATCTCCTTTTCTCTGACCTTTCTTATTAATTTGGGGATTCGTTACTGGGCCCAATCCCAAGGATCTTTTGTTGGTGGAGGGGCTTGCTCACAGTCCTTAAGTGTGGAGAACCCTAGAGGCTTGCTTATTGGCCTGATGCCATCACTGTTAGGAACACTCCATAGGGGTCTTCAGTAGACTGATAGCAAGAGGCTCTTTCTGTCAATACTGGGGTTGCAAGCTACCCACTTTACTCCCTGATCCATTGGGATCAATGGGAATTCCTGAGATTGGACTATTTGTGCAGGGGACTGCCAGGTCCTCCTGCCAACCTTCTAAATTGTCTTGTGCTAGAAAATATTATGCCTCATCTTTTTTGTTGATTCTGTTGCTCCAGAATTTATTTTGAGATGCTATTTTAAAGTTGTTTGGAGGGGAATTTGTGAAAGTTCAGGCAAGTCTCTGTCTTTACTCTTCCATTTTGACTCCACCCCCCATATTCTTTTAAAAATAATTGTTTTAATTAGAAAAGAATCTGCCTTCCCTCTCTTCGACTTCCATCTCTCAGTTGAAATTATGAAAATCAAAATCCATTACAAATGTAGACAAACCAAAACCACTTTGAATGATCACATTCAAACATGGAAACAACACTCTCCAGGAAAAAAAAAAGAGTGGATGGGATTGGACAATATTTTGTGACATTAGATACCCTCTAAAGTTATGTTCCAATGAGTCAGTTTGGCTTGGAATTCTCAGAGTCTTTGACAACTTATTAGATAGACATGAACATGTTGGTAAGGCTTTGATTATGAATCTGTAAGCAGATTGTGTGTTACTTCTCTAAGAATAAACCTGGATAAGATTGCAAAGCTCATCACTTGTGAGTCATGAAATGATTTTACAGCAAGGAAAAAAAAACTTCAATCTGCATTACTGGAGTGGCTATCCAAATCAATGAAATCAAAAGTCTTTTGAAATATTGAAATAAGATAATATTCATTTGGCTGATATTTTCCAATTTCAAATCCCTTTGAACTTTTTTAATCAAGTTGGGATCCATGGTTTTTTCCCTGCTGTTTGGAGGAAATGATCACTTTTTTTCTTTGTTTCTTTTAACATTTACTTTTCAGTATTTACTGTTAATTTCATGAGATATTGTGGTTGTTACCACTTTGATTTAAGTCTAAGAGATGTTCTTAGAAAAGCAATGCTCCTCCATCACAAACTGTCACAAGTCAATTCAATGACAATTTTAAAACTAATATACAAGCAAGAACAAAGTATAGTCTTTGCAGGTTAGTATATCATTTAATAGTTAGGAAAAGAGCAGAGTAGAAACACAACATCATATCCATGGCAACAGTACAATTCTACTTTTTTAATGTTTTTAAAATGCTTTTACCATTACCTGAAAATGTCATTTCCTACTACCTAATGAGTGACTAAAGAAAAAGACCTTTACTTTTCTCTTTGCCCTCAACCTTTTCTCTTTTTCAAGGTAGTTATTAATGATGTGTTGTCTGTCATCATGTCTTCACAAAACAATCCTCTTTTCTTTTTTCTCTAGGAAGCATTAATGAATTAAAGGGATGAAGATGGAAAATGAGTTATTTTCTCCCTATTACTTCCCCTCTAATTCCTCACCAAGCATTCATATCAAACATCTGGACTAGAATTTAATCTCATTTTATCTTTTGTTATTGCTATATCAGAGTTCAAAGTTGGCCATGCTAGTCTACATGATTGCTAAGAATAGGGGCAGGACTTGTGTTTTTTTTTACAAGGAACTCTCTTAAGAAAAATCCCTCTAACAATGTGGATTGACACTATTTCTACAATTCATAATCTTAGAGAGCTTCTTAGAAAACTGGGAAATTAAGTGTTTTGCCCATTAGTTTATATGATTATAAACAACGAGATGATAAATTTAGAGGTGTAAGGAACTTTCAGATCCATCTACTTCATTCCCCTAATTTCATAGAGGAACAAGTTAGGTAACTTGCTGAGTCACTTAATAGTAATTCTTAGATGAAGGATCAAAGTCATGTTGAGTTTTGGTTCAAGTGTTCTAAAATCTGGATTGCAATTCCCCATCTAAGAATTATTACTGTATGATCCCTCAGTGTGTCACTTAATTTTTATGTACTTCAGTTTCCACATACATATGGGATTAACTTTAAACTCTGTTACAACAATAATAAAAGCAAAAGGGTATTAAGTAAAAGTACGGATATTTTGTACCAATGCTTGATGAGGAATTGAAAGGGAATTAGAAGGAAGAACAGCATCTTATTTTTATCTTCATCCATTCAATTCATGAAAGTTTCCTAGAGGAAAAAAAGAAAAAGATTACATTTTGTGAAAAGAAAGCCCAGAATCTTGCTACAACTTAGGGGATGATCTTTAAATGTTTCTGTGGTCAGAAATAAAAAAAAAAATCATCCAGGAACAAAACAGAAGGCTATTCTGACCATTTTCATAAAAAAAGTGAAATGTTTCCTTTGGATTGCTAAAGAAATTCCAAAAGCAATATTCTTTGCATCATTGAAAGGTGTTATTGTGCATTAAGAATTGGTTTTCCATATACATATACCTCTAAATGTTTTTCTAGCATGTAAAGGCACCCATATAGATATGTGCAGATTTTAACAAAGTATATAGTTCAACTTTCAAGATTTCCTCCTCTATATTTAAACAATCAACTTATAATTGATTAATTCCGATAATAAATACATCTTTGGGTAGGAATTTATAACATGTCAGTCTTTGAAATTTAGGTCACAACTTTTCAAAATATGTAGCAGATGCACAAACAATGCAATTACTGCCAATGTTTTATAATAACTTGGATAAAGAATAAGAAGGTGATCTAAATATTTATATACATGAATGTTTTTCATTACTCCAATTTAAAAAATAAAAGAAATGCTAATCAATAGCAGAACTAAGTTAAGTTTTAACTCATTTTTCTTTTTTTCATTTTTTTCTGTAAGTCAAAAGGAGAATGATCAAAAGAAAAAAGTTGAAAAATAAAGTTATACCATTTATTTTTGCTTAATTGGAATGATTTTATAACTATGGTTGTGGGTATATGTCAATTATAATATGGCTATGTATATGTATGTATATATTAATACATAGATATATGCATACATTAATACATAGATATATGTAATACATAGATATATGCATGCACACAAAACTCTAAATGTTATGATATGGAGCCAGGATAGCTGAGTAAATGCAGGGACTTGCCCACAAACCCCTCTAAAAACCATTAAATAATAACTCTAAACATATTCTAGAGGGGCTGAACCCACAAAAAGAACAAGTAAAAACAATTTTCCAGTCTAAGACTACTTAGAAGGTCTGCAGATAAGGTCTATTGCACTAGGGTAAGAAAGATGTACACATCAGTGCATGTTGGCCCACAGCAAATTAGGACCAGCCAGAGAGACTACTGAATCTGTAGGGCAACAGTGGTAATTTACAAACCTCTCAGTCCATAGATGCTAGAGATGTCAGGAAAGGTCTGTTATACCAGGTGACAGAGGAACATTGTCCAGTGCAATCTACAGCAGAGCAGCCCAGATCCCAGTCAACTAGGAGCAGGCCAGGAGCAGCAGCTGCCTCCAGAGCTCTCATCACCAGAGAAAGTAAGGGGATCAGAAGGAAATTACAGGGATCTCTTTGCTAGCCCTCAGGAAGAATTTCGATGCTGGCACTAGGATGTGGGTCACATTCTCAGGGAGAGGAGCAGTAGCAGAACAGAACTTACTGCCTTAGAGGATCAGACTTCTTTGTCACAGTTCCAGGGCGGTAAAGAGTGTTTGGTCAATGACAGAGCAGACTGTAGGGCAGGACAGTAGTAAACACCTCTTCTTAGATCATACCATCTTTGAAGAACTGAAAATTTGCAGGTCCTTGGAAGTAACTCTGAAAATGGCCACACAAAACCCCAGAAGTTTGGGACAGTGTGCCCTACACCCCCCTAGAAGCAGCAATTGTATCAAAGAATTAAAATCAAGTCATAGAATGGGAAAATGATCAAACAGAAATACAAACAAACAGACCAAAAAACCCTCTGACCATAGAAAGTTACTTTGGTGACAAGTAAGATCAAAACACACTTGAAGAAGTTATGAAAACTCAAAGCTTGTGCATTTAATAATGTACTTTAATGATCTTTTCTTTGATTACATCATTTACATTATATCCTTATAAATCTTTGTTGGTGATGTATTACTGCTTACTCATGCCTAGATATTCATTCTCAATTCACCTTTGCATGATACTCCAAAAAAATAGGAAATGATCTCAGGTCATGAAAGAGTTCACAAAGAAGTCTTTGAAAATCCAGTAAGGAGAGTAAAAATTGGGAAAAGAAATGAGAGTAATGGTGAAAATGAGTCAAATGCACACGAACAAACAAAAGTACCAAAATACCACCTTAAAGACCAGACTAAGCCAAATTGTATAAGAGGTCTAAAAAACCAATGAGGAGAAGAATGCCTTAAAAAGTAGAATTGGCCAAATGGAAAAAAGAGGCACAAAAATTTAATGAGGAAAGAAAAAACTCCCTAAAAGAGATTTATGACAAATAGAATAAGAGGTACAAAGGTTCACTGAAAAAAACAATTCCTTCAGAATTAGAACTGAGAAAATGAAAGCTACTGACTTTGTGAAAAAATTAAGAAACAATAAAACAAAGCCAAAAGAATGAAAAAAGAAGATAATGTGAAATATATTACTGTAAAAACAACTGACCTAGAAATTAGATCCAGAAGAAATAATTTTAAAATTACTGGACTACCTGAAAGTCATGATCAAAAAAAGAACCTAGATATCACCTTTCAATAAATCATTAAGGAAAACTGTTCTGCTATTCAAAAACCAGAGAGTAAAATAGAAATTGAAAGAATCCACCAAATACTTCTTGAAAGAGATCTCAAAATGTAAACTCCCAGAAATATTATAATGAAATTACAGAGTTTCCGGTCAAGGAGAAAATATTGCAAGCTATTAGAATGGAAAAATTAAGTATCATGGAGTCATAGTCAGAACCATATAAGATTTAGCAGCTTCTATATTAAAGAATTGTAGGACTAGGAATATCATATTCTGGAAGACAAAAGAACTTGGATTATAACCAAGACCCAGAAAAATTGAGCATATTCTTTCAGGAGAAAAAAAGGGTCATTCAATGAAATAGGGGACTTTCAAACTTTCCTGATGAAAAGATCAGAGCTGAACAGATAATTTGATTTTCAAGAATGACTGTAAAAAAGGTAAACAGGAAAGGGAAATCATAAAGAACTTAATGATATTAAACTGTTTATATTCCTACATGGGAAGGTAATATTGATAAATCATATGAGCTTTCTCTTTATTAGGGTACTTAGAAGTATATTTAGTCTGAGGGTGCAGGTGTGAGTTGAACATGAAAGGATGATATCTAAATATTATGATTGCTTCTCATATAGTGGTCAAATAGGTTTTCTTGCCATGCAAAATATTTTCTAGGAAAGCATTTGTTCTATAATTTGTATATGAATTGTATTTGAAATGAACATATGTTATATCAGATATATATTTTTGTTGGTGTCTGATCTTTGTTCTCAAGAAGACCATGACATCAGGGAAGTGATGCCATGATATGCAAGTGAATTGGATTTGAGAGAGGGGGGTTCTGTGCCAAGTCATTAGCCTCACTTTCTCCTCTGGAACCATCTGGGCCCAGTGACCTGATATGGATCAAGTGTCTGAACATGGTGCTGCATATGAAGCAATCAAATTTAAGTTACTTGCCCAAGGTCACACAGCTAGTAAGTGTCAAGTGGTCTGAGGTCACAGTTGAAATCTGATCCTCCTGATTCCAGGACTGTTGTTCTATCTACTGCAACACCTAGCTGCTGAATGTATATTTATATTCAACATATATATATATATAATATATACAAGTATATAAACAACATATATATTCAACATATATAAATGAATATGTATTCATTAAAATAATAATGCAATAAATGAAATATATACATATGTGCATTTCTACTGTACAAACACACACATATACATATATATTGCAAGTACTAAGCAGATACGAGTGTATAAACAACTTCTAGAACCTCCAAACAACACCTATCTGCCCAAATAACTATGCCATTTTGTCATTGTGAAAATTTTCTCCAAAAGTGCAGATGATAGCCATTAAAACCTGCCCATTTTCAGGAACTATTTTCTCTCTCTCCTACTACTATAAACTGCTCACCACAGAGGTGTTTATCAAAATCCAGTGAAATGAGGATCTATCTCACTTTTTCTCAAAACCATGAAGATGGCAGTGAAGATTGGTTATAACCCCACTCTTACCAAAATGACTATTCTCTTTTCTTTTTCAATGATCTTTTCTTCAATTATATCATTTACATTATATCCTTATAATTATTTGCTGGTGATGTATTACAACTTACTCATGCCTACATATTTACTCTTAATTCATCTTTGTATGATACTCAATTTCAATTCTTTATTGACTACTGTTCCTTTTGTTGTACAACTGACGAGAAGGCAAGATTTAATCACTGAAATAATTTCACAAGTTTTTGGAGCTAATCTACCTCATTCATTTCCTTTTCCTGTTCAGTTAACAATCCAACTCAGTTTCTTTTTGATGTGTCTGCTCAATACACACATAAATAAATATATTATATATATATATATACACACACACACACACACACACACACAAACATATATATGTATATTATGTGTCTATGTGTTTAATCTTATTAGAAACTCTATAGGTTAAGTGCTTATCATAGGATTAAAAGACAATTGATTTTTGAATATTGCTTAATTATTTTTAATCCCCTCGTCATGAATGAACTTGATGTTTGCAAACATTATTCGTAGAAAATTGTATATAGATAGAAAAACAGGTATTTCTCTCTCTACTTATTGATATCCTTTAAATTTTTTTCCCATTACTTCAGTATCTCTTTTTTCATCTAACTATAAATTGTTTCTTCAGTACTGTTAAAATAATATTACCTCCATTCTCTGTATATGTTAGATATACATTAGTTGGCAAATTTTCCCATATTTATATGCTTGTCATTTGAACTTCTATAAACAAAGATATAAAACTGTGATTTACTTGATAGTGAAAAAAATTTGTTATAAGAAACCTTGGCTGTTCTTGATTATCTTTCATCTGTTTGTTGTCTAATATTCTTCTTTAAATATCCTTGAGATAACATTGATTATTTGGGTATTTTGTCAAAATATTTTCAAATTTATTTCTTCTTTGATGTCTTCTCTCTAACTTATGAGACACTACTACTCATAATCTTTCTTTATTCTTAATAGGATTTCAAAAAAAATTTATATTCTAATGTAGCATTACCTTCATCAGCATATCTATCTCCTTGACATATAAGTCATGTTTGCTGACAAAGTTGCTTTTAGCTTTTTTGGTCTATCCATTAGAGAAATTGATTTGCATCTGCTAAACTTCTGTATGAAATAATTATAATCAGTCTAAATGTAACTTCTTCCATTCATTTCTCCATTTTTGGCATCAATAGCTTGTTTAAGTAGGTCAGATTGGAAATGTTTTTGCTTTCTGCCATATCTTTCTTTTTTGTTTTTATTCTTTACTTTGACTTTGCATTAATTTTGATCTTTAAGAAATCAATGGTTTGATTGTACATGGATAGTTTATTCAGTAATGACTCCTAGAACAGTAATGAGACATGTCTTATCCATTAAAATGAAATCAAATTCATTTTTTACATAAATCAGAACTCATCATCTCTAACACTTGCCATATCTTTTCTGGAAGAAACCATTCATGGTATATATATAAGCTTCTGAATATTTTTAAAAGTCTTTGACCTTCAATTCATTCTCCTGAAACCTAATTTTCTAATGTACATATTTTTTAGTCTTTTCTAAACCTAACTATACATGTTCAATCTTGATTTAATTTGGAAGGTCTTATTGGGTTCTTCATTGAAACTCTCTCTCTCTCTCTCTTCAGGGAATTAGGTGGCACAGTGGATAGTTACCTGGCCCTGGAGTCAGGAGGACCTAATATCAAATCCAGTCTCAGACACTTTTAATAATTACTTAGCTGTGTGACGTTGGGCAAGATACTTAAACCCACTGTCTTAAAATCCCCCCCAAAAGAAATTCTTTCTATCTCTATCTTCTCCAATGGATACTTGTGATCCTGCTGTAAGTACATGTCATAGTAATATCAGATGACTAAATGCCTCAATGACTTATTTAAAATATCAGTGCCTAATTTAATACCTATAGTTGATATCTTCTACCTTTTTTAATAGCTCTGCTTTCATCACTCCATAATTTCAGTAAAGACCATTCTTTCTTCTTATTGTTACATTGGTTGCCATATCCAAACATTCATCATCATATGACCATTGATGATCTTCTCTATACCCAACTAGAATGGGCAGCACAAAGCAGAAATATTGTCATAAAGACCATACCAAAAAGCCTTTGTAACTTGGTAAAACTTTGTCTGGAACTTATTCTTTGCTGGAATGTCCTTCAAGAAAGGTGTTTGTCATATTAGAATAAAGACCTAGAATAGATCTTTGTAGAGCTAATATGACAGCAATAACCACACAATATCACAGTAATTAACATAGAAAGATTTAAAATTTGTGAGGTGCTTTACCTATATCATTTGAATCTCACACTTCATAATTTCTATTTGTATAAGTATAGATATTTATGTAAATATAAATGCTTTGTAATGCCTAATGTGTAATCCACTCATTCAACCACCTAACAAACCATTATTTATCAACAATGTGTACAGACTACAGTGCAAGCAATACTACAGTGTTTAGATAAAATGCTTCCTTACCTAGTTAAACTTAATCTAGTAGGGAAGAAAGATACAAATGATGATTTTCATGTGTCTATTTTATTCAGAGTAATTGTCTCATTATAAATTGCAGAGAATTAAGAACATTGTTGTAAAAGAAAACAACAACTTTTTGATGCATTTTATCTTCAGTTATGGTTCATGTTTTAAGAATATAGGTTATGGGGGCAGCTAAGTGACACAATGAATAGACCACAGACCCTGAAGTCACGAAGACCTGAGTTTAAATCCAACATCAGACACTTAATACTAACTTAACTGCCTGATCTTGGGCAAATCACTTAATGCCATTGCCTTGTAAAAAAAAGATAAGAATATAGATTTTGACTACCAAAGACAGATTTTGTTAATTCATTTTTAAAAACATACAAATAAGCCTATTAAAAGATGTCTAGCATACCAATTTTCAAAATCTTTTGAGTCTAGGCACTGATTTAAGTGTGAAACAGTGCAAAACTGTTTTTACATTACATTCATCTTTTTTATAAGTCAAATATTACATTTTTGAAATATCATCATTGAAAGAAGTTGAGGAGTGGTAGAGAAGAAAGATTAGCTGAAAATAAAAATAAAATCAGAAGATAATTTGGAATGACTTCCTTCAAATGTAAACTTCAGTCACCTTTGAGATTTGAAGGTTTGCTGAATCATTCATAGACATGTAATTTACAATGATCTCTCAAGCATTTCTGATGATTAGCATCTGGTTCAAAAAGCAGGTCTAATATTAGACTTAATTTGGATCTTAGATAAGAATACCTTATATTAGATGTATATTAATACATTGAGACTATGTCAGTTTTGCTCAGAGACTCCACCCCTAAATGAAGACAATTTTTTAAAAGTATTGAAAGAGAACTAAGAATTAGCTTTAGTTAAATAATAGTCTTTGAAATTGACCCTTAAAACAGAATTATAGACTCCTAGATATTGAGGGTCTATAAAATCAAATTTATCAGATAAGGAAACTGAGGTCCACAGAGATTAAATGACTTCTGTGATAAAATTTATAATGTGCTCTTGCCATTAACTAGCTTAATCATCCAGTTTTTTCCCTTTCAGTGCTGATTGCTCCTTTTCTCATGTTTCTTACTCCCCACCTCCTAGTCCCAAACATACTTACTTAGCCAGATGGAGCAATCACAATATTCTATGTTCTCCACTGTGAATTCTGGACATCATTCTGCTACCATCACTTAATAACTTCTCCTCTTTAAGGGTCTGCTACATGCCTCTCTACTATTCAAGATTCCCATTTCTGTATTGTTCCAGACTTCATCACTCCTCTTAAATTTTTTATCTCCTTTCCTCTTTCCTCTATCCCTGCCTCCTTCCCATTCTTCTTTTTAAAATATAATTATTTTTTCATTAACCATTTGTCAATTATGTATAAATATTCTTAACAGTCATTAAAAAAAAAACTTTGATTTCCAAATTCTCTTGCTCCCTCTTGCTTCTCCCTCTTTGTTGCAAAGACAGTTTTATATATATATATAAATGCAAAATGCATTTGGATATTAGTAATGTAATTAGAAAGCCAAAAAATGAAAAAAGAAAAAAATTAAAAAATTAAAAGTAGTTTGCTTCAATCTAAATTCAAAACTCATCAGTTCTTTCTCTCTGGAGATGGATATCATTTTTCATCATGAGTCTTTTTAAATTGTCTTGAATCATTGTTGTGATCATGGTAACTGTATATTTCACAGATGAAACATTCTTACAATATTATTGGTTCTGTGCACACAGTTTTTCTAATTCTAGTGATGTCTTTTACATAAATATATATCTTCTTAGGTTTTTCTGAACTCATCTTGCTCATCATTTCTTATATCACAATAGAATTTCATTATAATCATAAACAACAACTTATTCAGTATTTTCCAAAATGATGGGTATCTTTTCAATTTCCAATTCTTTTAGTAGGAAAAGTTGAGGAGGTACCCTTCTGTTATGGTTTTTATCATCTATTTTCTCCTGTATTTATTTAAATTTCCCTTTAAGAATTTGGATTCTATATAATTTGGTTCATAAATGTTTAGAATTTTTATCATTTCATTATCTGTGATTCCTTTTAGCAAGAGGCAGTTTCCAACTTCTCTTTTAATTAGATCTATTTTTTCTTTTGCTTTGTCTGTGATTATGATTGTGACCCTTGTTTCAAATGAAACATAATAATACTGCTCCAGTATCTTACTGAAAGTCTGTATCTCTTTTACTAGATCTTTTTTCTTTTGTAAACATCATATTATTGGATTCTATTTTCTAATACGTTCTGCTATTACCTTCTTGTTTTGTGGGCAAATTTATACTATTAAGATTCACATTTATGATTATTAAACTCTTGAAGGACTACTACATTTTTTGTTAGAACTTCTGAGTGGATTTATTATGTAAAGAATAGACATCTGATCTACGAGTAGTCACTTTCCTCACCTGTGAAATGAGGAAATGTATTAGGCAATTATTATTATTATTATTATTATTATTATTGTTATTATTATTATTTTGGTTTTTGCAAGACAATGGGATTATGAGACTTGCCTAAGGTCACACACAACTAAATCAGTATTAAGTAATTGAGGCCAAATTTGAATTTGGGTCCTCCTGACTCCAGGACTAGGGCTCTATGCTCTGTGCTACCTAGCTGCCCAGGTTAATAACTAGGAGGTGCAGTGGATAGAGTATTGGCCTTGGAATCGAATAGGAGTTTGAATTCAACATCAGACTCTTGACTGTTACTAGCTATGTGTCCTTTATTGACTGTCACCCAGGTCCATCTCCAATGGTCATGATTCATGTTTAGTCTGAGACTGGTAATTTAGCACAGCATCCACCTCACTCAAATCCAGGTCATGTGCTTGTCATAGCATCACTTTCCTCATGTGGTTTTCATTGAAAATGAAGGACAAACATTATCATTGTCATTATTTTGTTTATTAAATCTGTATTTCCCTCCATCTAGTATACTTCTGTTTATCCTTCTCTCTCTTTTAATCTATTTTTTAACCTTTCACTATTCAAAAGCCTGTTTTACTTATGACCTTTACCATATTTTATTAACCTCCCTCTTTCTCATACCCATTCCCAACTAATTATTTCTTTGGAAAGATAAATTATTATTACTATTTGTGTGTGTTCATATTCCTCTGGGAACCAATTTAGATGTCAGTGGTCTAAATGATACTTGCTCTCCCATTTTCCCATCCCTATAAAGTCTCTTCCTTCAGTGTTTCTTTTATATGTGGGTAATTTCCCCCATTCTTCTTTTTCCTTCCCCCTAATTCCAGAATATTCCTTTTTCACCTGTCATTTTTTTGTATCCTCCCTTCCTAGTCAACTCATATCTTCATTCTGTTTCTATATTGAATCTTTCTAACTTCCCTAATGATGTAAAAGTTCTTAGAAGTCATATATATGTATATATATATATATATATATATATATGTATAATCTTTCCCAATAGAATGGTAAACAGTTAAATCTTTTTGAGTTCCTTATGATTATTTTTCCACATTTATCTTTTTTAGGTGCAGCTAGGTGGCAAAGGAGTTAGAGTATCGGCTCTGGAGTCAGGAGGCCTCAAGTTCAAATCTGGACTCAGATACTTAATAATTACCCAACTGCATGACCCTGTCCAAGTCACTTAACCCCATTATGTTGCAAAAACCAAAAATAAAGTTATCTTTTTTAAAGAATTCTTGAATCTCATATTTGAAAGTCATATTTTCTCTTAATTCTGGTCTTTCATCAGGAAACCTTGGAAGTCCTCTATTTCATATTTAATATCTATTTTCCCTTGAAGAAACATACTAATTTTTCTGGGTATTCTTGGTTATAATTCCATATAATTCCAACATTTTTGCCTTCCATCATTTTCCAAGTCATTCTATCCTTTAATCTGCTAGCTGCTAAAATCTGATGTGATCCCTGCTGTGACTCTATGCAATTTAATTTACTTCTTTCTGCCTACTCACAATGTTTTCTCCAAGCCCTTGGAATTCTAGAATTTGCCCATAATAATACTGAGAGTTTTCATTTGGAGATTTCTTTTAGATTTTGAAAGATAGATTCTTTCCATTTCTATTTTACTCTTTATTATATATAGGTAGTTTCTTGAAATATGACATTTAAGTTTTTTCCTTAATTGTAGCTTTCAGACAGACCAATTATGATTGAATTATTCCTCCTCTCTCTATTTTCCCTGTCAGTTGTTTTTCCCAAGATTTATTTTAAATTTTCTTCTATTTTTTAATTTCATTACTTCATTATGTTATTTTTTTTCAATGTTTCATGGAGTCATGAGTGTCTTGTTGTTCAATTCAAATATTTAAAGAATTGTTTTCTTAAGTGAACTTTTGCAACTCTTTTTTCCATTTGACCAGTTTTGCTTTTTCAAGCAGTTATTTTAAATAATGAATTTTTGTACATTTTCCAATTATGTTCTTCAGTATTTTTGTGCTTCTTTTATCAAATTGATCATGCTTTCATAATTTTCTTCCTTTGCTTCCATTTCTTTACCTAATTGTTCCTCTACACTCTCATTTGATTTTGAAAGTAGTTTTTGATTTGCTCATCTAGAAATTCTAGTGGGTCTTGTGTGCTTCCCCCCCTAGAAAGTTTACTTGTAGCTATTTATGAATTTGTGTCTTGATCTTCCCTCTTCCCTTAATATTTTTTATGATCTTTCTTGCTTTTGTTTTTCCACCCTATTTTTTTTATTAATTTTTATTAAAGATATTATTTGAGTTTTATGATTTATCCCCCCACAATCTTACTTCCCGCCCGCCCACAGAAAGCAATCTGTCAATCTTTACTTTGTTTCCATGTTGTACCTTGATCCAAATTGGGTGGGATGAGAGAGAAATCATCCTTAGAGAAGAGACAAGAATTCTAAGAGGTAACAAGATCAGACAATAAGATATCTGTTCTTATTCTAAATTAAAGGGAATAGTCCTTGAACTTTGTTCAAACACCCTGGCTCTTTATCTGGATACAGATGGCACTCTCCTTTGTAGACAGCCCAAAATTGTTCCTGATTGTTGCACTCATGGAATGAGCGAGTCCTTCAAGGTTGATCATCATTCCCATGTAGCTGTTAGGGTATACAGTGTTTTTCTGGTTCTGCTCATCTCACTCAGCATCGGTTCTTGAAAATCCCTTCAGGCTTCCCTGAAATCCCATCCCTCCTGGTTTCTAATAGAACAATAGTATTTCATGACATACATATACCACAGTTTGTTAAGCCATTCCCCAGTTGAAGGACATTTACTTGATTTCCAATTCTTTGCCACCACAAACAGGCCTGGTATAAATATTTTTGTACAAGTAATGTTTTTACCCTTTTTCTTCATCTCTTCAGGATATAGACCCAGTAGTGTTTCCACCTTATTTTAAAATTTTACACTTTATTTTAGAGTTGGGCTACGTTCCTGGCATGGTAATGGGAAGATCACTATATAAGCTTTGGCTTTTTTTGAACTGCTGTTTCCAGAGCAACTGGTTTGGAAATTTTTTGTGCTTCCAAGGTGATACGATCATGAAAAAGGTGTGATCACTACCCTCCTGATCCATATTCTAGTCCTTACTCAGGAAGAGCCCCTGATACCCTGGGATTGCAATAGCTAAAAATTCATCAGTGATCCTGGTCCAAAGGGACCAGAAATGATCAAAGAAATGCCTCTGATTTCTTCTGATCAAAATTGATTCTGAAGTTGCCAAACCATATCTAGTCTTGCATCCGGTGCTAGCACATGTCCCCTGTGATCTCTTCCTGTCTAAACATCAGGTTCCCTTACAATCTCTGACTTGAAAGCTCCTAGAGATGCTGCTGTGGCTTTTGCAACACTGTGTAGTTGAGCCACTGGTATTTTAACACATGAGCTTTGGATTAACTACTACTCACATGTCAGAGATCATTCTTTTAAAACTTCACAATTGTCTGGAGCTAAAAGAATATCTCACTCTGAACTATTGTTCAGCCTGCCAATAAGAAACTCAGTTTTAGTCATTATTTAAAGTTGTTTGGAGGGGAATGCTGGGAGATCTTAACTGAGTGATTTCTCTGCTCCCATATATTGATTAATACCATAAATTTTCTGCATTCTTTATCTTCTTCCCTTTTCTTCTCTTCCCTTTTCCTTTCCCCAACAAGAACTGACAAACTTCAGTTCTATTTTCTTCTATAATCTAGTCCCTGCTTTCATACATGGGTCCATCAAAAGCATAGTGATATTTATATGTTTCTGGAGTCCAAATTCATGAATTGTTTTTAAATCTTAAGCACTCCTTAGATATTTGAAGAGATTAGCATATATTTAATAGCATCATTAATCATAATTATATTAATTATGTGATTTTAAACTCTGGCATTTCTCTTTCTAATTAAGGTCATTTCTTTTTCTATCCATTTATCTTGTTGTTCCTGAATTTAGACTTCAAACACACCATGATATCCAGTTCTTCTGCTTCTCTTATCTCTCAGTTCATCATAATTGTTCTGATCTCACTTTTATTTCTTCAGAATCTCCTACCTATAATTAGCCCAATTCAACATTGTCTTGTAGACCTTTTTCATTGCTACTTTACCTTTCATTCAAGTTCTAAAAATCTTCACCTTCAAATTGCCAACTATATGTTTTCTCTGCTCCTGAGTTATTATCTAGTCACCCACTATGATGACACTGAATGTCACTGGAATAAATTATACAGCTTCACACCCAAGTTCAGTGCAAATTCATGTTAATTCATCTCAAGCAAGATATTTCTTCTCCACAATAATCTGCCTCTTGCAACTTCTCTCAGTGGATAGTCCAAACATCCTCCACTCTCCTGAAGTCCCCACCCATCCTACTACTTTTTTTTTTAGCACATGACTTCCCTCTACTAAGAATACTAAGATCATTGATCACGTTCTTTAGCCTTGTACACACATCAGGGCCCTTATAGATTTATTCTTTTTTGTAATTTATTCTTTTTTTTTTAGGTTTTTGCAAGGCAAATGGGGTTAAGTGGCTTGCCCAAGGCCACACAGCTAGGTAATTATTAAGTGTCTGAGACTGGATTTGAACCCAGGTACTCCTGAATCCAAGGCCGGTGCTTTATCCACTACGCTACCTAGCCGCCCCTGTAATTTATTCTTAATTTCTTCCTCTCTAAATGAAGTCTTTCTAAAAAAAAAAGTTAGGCCTGGTGTCTTCCAGGTCAGAGCCCAGATGGCAGTGTGAAACTAGCATGTTCCAAGAGGTTTTCCCTACACAATGCTAAATGAAACCCTCTACACAGACATTAAAGCTTCAGATCCCATCAAAAAAAGACAAGATCAAAACAAATTTTCAATCTGTACATATTGTGGAAGATCTTCCATAAAGGTCTTTCTCTTTGGGGAAAAAGAGAAAGAAAGACCAGCCTGGCAAGAGAGTGGGAAAACCAGCAGAAGGCTTTTGGCCACAGTGTAGACCAGGTCTTGACAGAGTGAAAACAGCACAGGTCCTGGCAGTTATACAGCTAGTCAGAAGGGAGGATTCCAACCCCAAACAAAGTCCAAAACCTGAGAACAGTGGGACAAAAGACAGGACTGGGTTGGAAACAAACCACTACATAGGCAGAACCTAAACATAAAGGAGGGAACAAATCTTTGCAAATGCAACATCTAAGCTGCATAGGCAACATCTTGGACAAAGATATATCAGGGATCAGACCCCACCCCAGCATAAAATGATTGGGTCTATACTACTGTATTTCTTCATGTATAAGATATACCCTTTTTCAAAAAAATGGGGTCTAGAAATGGGACTGGCTGTAGATTTTTTTTAACTTGCATTTCTGCTTTTTTTGTGCTTGTTGTCTTTGTGCTCATTGTTTTGCATTTGTTACCATTATATTAGATTATGTTTTGCCACATTCTGCCAGAAATGGTTCAGAAAACATTTTCATACAGTGCTGAATTCAAATTCAAAGTGATCTAGTTTGCAAAAGTGAATGGAAATCATGCTGCCTAACAGTAAGTTTGGTCTTCCCCCAAATGAGAAAACAACCTGAGGCTGGCTAGGGAAAGAAGAAACCCTACTGAAAATGCCATAGCAGAAGAAGTCCATGATAGGCAAGTCAGAAAAATGACCTGATTTTGGAAGGAATTAAAAATATGGTTTGAAGAGCAAAGTACAATTGAAATTCCTGTTTCCACAAACATGGTTCAGCATGAGGCAAGAAGAATTGCTGATGAAAAAGAAGCTACTGATTTTTAAGGAGGACATAATTGGTGCTTCAGGTTCATGAAACAGAATGGACTAAGCATGCTTCCATGCACCAGACTTGCCAAGGGAGTACTTGTGGTTAACCACAGACCAGAGCATAGGAGGGATAACAGTCTCTTCTAAAACAGTGATTTGTCATCAAACACAGATGAGGATAAGCTAATAGATGGGAGTTTTGACAAATGATGAGGAGTTGTTTGAATTTCATGATGACTAAAACTTGAGTTTAATAACTTTATGTAATACATTTTTTTCAAATTTCAGGCCCCAGAATTAAGGTACATCTTCTAAATGGGGAAATATGATACCTATACCCCAGGAGTAGAGCTCAAAAAAAATGAGCAAAAAAACTAAAAGAATACTAACCATTGGGGAGGCTAGTTGGCACAGTGGATGGAGCACCGGCCCTGGAGTCAGGAGTACCTGAATTCAAATTTGATGTCAGATACTTAATAATTACCTAGCATTACCTAGCTGTGTGGCCTTGGGCAAGCCACTTAACCCCATTTTCCTTGCAAAATCCTAAAAATAAAAGTACACTAACCATAGAAAGCTACCATGTAGATAAAGATGATAACAATGCCATCTCAGAAGAAGAAAACTGAAAAATTAGTCACAGGGGAAATCTCTAAAGAGTTTATGAATTGAACTCAAATTCAAAAGCACATAGAACTTAAAAAAAAATTTAAAAACCAAAGAAGAGAGGAAGAAGAAAAATGGAAAAATAATGAGAATCACGAAGGAAAATTATGAAAAATTGACTAAAGAAATGAACTCCTTTAAAAGTAAAAATAACCAACTGGAAAAAGAATATAACACTTCATAAAATAGATGCAACCAACTGAAAAGTGAATGCAATTCAGCAAAAAAAGTAAAATTACCCAAATGGTAAAGGACATACAAAAAGCTAACTGAAGAAAATAAAATCCTAAAAATTAGTTTTGAACAAATAGAAACCAATGAATCTTTGAAGAAATCTTAGAGAGAATAAACCCAGGAAAGATAATCTATGACTTATGGGACATCTATAAAACGTAGTTCAAATAAAGAGCCTAGAAAATATCTTTCAGGAAATTATCAGGTAAAATGGTACAATTCTGCTAGAACAAGAAGCTAAAATAACCATTGATGGTATCACGGGACTCCTCCAGAAAGAGACTCAAGGATAAAAACTCCAAGGATTATAATAGTCAAATCCCAGAATTCTCAAATAAAGGAGAAAATACTGCAAGCAGACAAAAAAGGAGCAAATTATATATAAAGGAAGCACAATAAGACTTATATGGGATTTATCAGCTTAAATGCCGAAGGACTGGATGATCTGGAATAGCTTATTTTGGAGGCAAAGGAACTTGGACTGCAACCAAGAATTTAATACCCTGCAAAATTCACTATATTCTGCCAGGGGAAAAATGAAATAAAGGACTTCCAAAATTTTCTGATGAAAATACAAAAACTGAACAGAAAATTCAATCTTCAATACAAGACCCAAGAGATATATATAAAGGTAAATTGAAAGGGAAAAATGAAAAAGCAAAACAGCCCTAAAGGGAAGATATAACACTTGCAACTCTTCAGAATTAGATTTCTCTTAGGATAGTTAAAGGATTGACTATGGTTGAAGAGAGATTGGTTTTAGAGGATATGGGTATGGTTGGTTCTTGTCTTTTCATTGAAGAGGACCAAGATGACATTACTAGATTTGAGACAAATGCCCTGGGCGAAAGACTGGGCTGTTTACTCTAAACTTATGTGACTTAGGTTTCCTTTGATCTACTTTAATTCTTTCTTGCTCATAGAACTTAGCACATTTTCTCTGAGGACATTGTTTACTGGGGGATCCTGAGCCAGTGTCTCCCATAACTTACAATCAATCATAAAGTTCTTAAGAGAGACCTTCAAGGATTTGCATGAACTGATGCTGAGTGAGATGAGTAGAACCACAAAACCATTGTATACCCTAACAGCAACATAGAGGTGATGATCAACCTGGATGGACTTGCTCATTCCATCATTGCAACAATCAGTGACAATTTGGGGCTACCTGTGATGGAGAATACCATCTATATCAAGAGAAAGAATTGTGGAGCTTGAACAAAGACCAAAGACTATTACCTTCAATTTAGGTGGAAAAAAATGTTATCTTATATAATTTTGCTATCTCTTATACTTTATTTTCCTTCCTTAAGGATATGATTTCTCTCTCATCACATTCAACATATATATATATATATATATATATATATGTATATATATATATAAAATGGAAAAATATGAAGGCTAACAGACTTTCTTCTGTGGGGGTGGGGGGAGGGAAGCAAGAATAAGGGAAAGATTGTAAAATTCAAATAATTAAAATATTTCTTAAGAGAGAGAGAGAAGGGAGGCTAGGTGGCACAGTGGATGGAGCACCGGCCCTGGAGTCAGGAGTACCTAAGTTCAAATCCAGCCTCATACACTTAATAATTACCTAGCTGTGTGGCCTTGGGCAAGCCACTTAACTCCATTTGCCTTGCAAAAAAAAACCCTAAAAAAGAGGGAGAGAGAGAGACCTTCAGAGTGTCTGAGTATTTAGAGACTCTATAGTTAATTAAATCAGTAAGTACCATAGTGGCAGAGAGTAAAAATATTCTTAGAAAGATTGTACATAAAGAGTTTAGGAACTGATTTTATCTCAATCTATACTTTAATCAAAGAGGGTTTAAGTAACATGGTTAGGGAGTCAAAGCTGGGAGGAGTGTGGAAGAGCATATACTTGAAGGGGTATACAAATGGTTCATGAAATGATTTGGCTTTGCATGATGCTTTGAAAAAGGGGCAAGGTATAAGTCAACAATAATGTGTTCATGTCTCTTGAGAAGTGTATTTCTAATGGGTAAGAAGAGGAGAGGGTACTTTGTGACTATGAGGCAAAGCTGCTTATCAAGCAATCAAGCAATCAATTCATCAACCTCTGATTGATGGTACTTTGATTGATAGTACTTCTATCAAGTCAGATAAAAGGAGTATTCTTTCATTAAAGGGATGAAGTACAAGACAGGGTTAAAACAAATAAAACATAAAAAGAAGAACATGGCTAGTCATTAGCGGATAAATAACAATAGATACAAAGACCTATTTTAGTAGGGGGAAAGAAGGGAGGGTGCAAATGCTGAACATCCTGTTCAATAGATTTGATCCTGAGAGGGAATACTATGCATTTCCACTTAGATTTTAAAATACTACTCTACAAGGAAGTGGGGAGGAGGGGTAAGGGAGAGAAAAGAGAAGAAGGGATTGATAAAAGGGAAGGCAAAAGAAAATAAAGTTAAAATTAAAATTTAAATTTAAAAGAAAAATTAATAGGGGAAGTGAGTAAAACTTTGGTGAGGAGAAATAAGAGGAAAAGAAAGAGAAAAGTATAAAATGGAAAAGATAGCAAGGGGGGTAAATACAGAATTAGAAATTTTAACTGTAAATGTGAATGGGATGAACTCTCCCATAAAACAAAAGCAAATAATAGAATGGATTAAAAATCAGAATCCTATAATATGTTGTTTATAAGAAACACATTTAAAGCAGAATGATACATACAGGGTAAAGGTAAAAGGTTGGAGAACAATACATTACACTTCAGCCGAAGTAAAAAAAATCAGGGGTAATGATCCTGAACTTAGACAAAGCAAAACCAAAAATAAATCTCATTAAAAGGAATAAGGAAGGAAATTACATTTTCTTAAAAGCCACCATAGACAATGAAGCAAAATCATTATTAAACATGTATGCACCTAGTGATATAGCGGTCAGACTCTTTGAAGAGAAGCTGAGTGAATTATGAGGAAACATAGACAATAAAACATTAATAACTGGCTACCTCATCCTCCCTCTCTCAGAACTAGTTAAATCTAACCACAAAATAAACAAGAAGGAAGTTAAGAAGGTGAATAAAATCTTAGCAAAGTACGATATAATAGAACTCTGGAGAAAACTAGAATGGAGATAGAAAAACCTTTCTCCTCTGAAGTACATGGCACTTATAACAAAGCTAATCATGATTTAGGGCATAAAAACCCTACAGTCAAATTCAGAAAGGCAGAAATAATAAATGCAAACTTTTAAGATTTTGATGCAATAAAAATTGCATGTAATAAAGGGCTGTGGAAAGATAAACCAAAAATTTATTGGGAAACTAAGCAACTTAATTCTAAAAATTGAGTGGAACAAAAAAAGACCAGAAGAAGACCTAGAAATAATCAATCAATTCATGCAAAAAATGATAAAAGACATCCTACCAAAATTTATGGGATGCAGCCAAGGCAGTTCATAGGGGAAATTTTATATCTCTAAATGCTTATTTGAATAAAATAGAGAAAGAGAAGATCAATGAATTGGGTACGCAGATTAAAAAAAAGTTAGAAAAAGAACAAATTAAAGATGCCCAATTAAATACTAAATTAGAAATTCTGAAAAATCAAAGAGTGAAAAGAATCATTGACCTAATTAATAAAACTGAATTGGTTTTATGTAAACACCAATAAAATAGATGAACTTTTGATTAATCTGATTACACAAAATGAAAACCAAATTTCCTGTACAAAAAATAGAAAGGGTGAAGTGACCACCAATTAGGAAGAAATTAAGAGATAATTCAGAGTTATTTTGCTGAACTCTATGTCAATAAATTTAATATTCTGAGTGAAATGGATGAAGATTTATAAAAATATAATTTACCCTTAACAGAAGTTGAAATAAAATACTTAAATAACCCCAATCCAGAAAAATATAACCAAAGAAACCATCAATCAACCCCCTAAGAAAACATGTCCAGGTTCAGATGGATTTAGAAGTGAATTCTACCAAATATTTAAGGATCATAATTTAAATTCCACGTAAACTATTTTTAAAAATAGGAGTTTTGTCAAATTCCTTTTATGACACCAATATGATGCTGATACCTAAAAAAGAAAGAACCAAAACAAAGAAAATTCTAGACCTATATTCCTAATGAACATTGATACAAAAATCTTAAATAAAACTTTAATTACATTAAATTAAAAAAACTTTTGCACAGAAAAAACCACTGTAATCAAGATCAAAAGAAATGTAGTAAATTGGGAAATAATTTTTTATGACTAGTGTTTCTGATGAAATCATCTCCAAAATATACAGAGAACTGAGTCAAATTAAAAAAAAAAAGACAAGCCATTCCCCAACTGGCAAATGGTCAAAGGATATGCAAAGGCAATTTGCAGATAAGGAAATCAAAGCAATCCATAGTCATATGAAAAATTGCTCTGAATCACTAATTATTAGATAAATGCAAATTAAAACATCTCTGAGGTACCACCTCACACCTCTCAGAGTGGCCAAGATGACCAGAAAGGACAATGATCAATGTTGGAAGAGATGTGAGAAATCTTGGACACTAATACATGTTGGTGGATCTGTGAACTCATCCGACCTTTCTGGGGAGTAATTTGGAATTATGCCCAAAGGGCAACAAAAATGTGCATACCCTTTGATGTAGCAATACTACTACTGGGTCTATACCCTGAAGAGATGATGAAAAAGGGTAAAAACATCACCTGTACAAAAATGTTCATAGCAGCTCTGTTTGTGGTGGCAAAGAAATAGAAACTGGGGGATTGGGGAATGGGTTAACAAACTGTGGTATATATATATATATATATATATATATATATATATATATATATATATATATATATATATGTTCCATCATATACATATATATGTATATGATGGAACACTATTGTTCTATTAGAAACCAGGAGGGATGGGAATTCAGGGAAGCTTGGAAGGATTTGCATGAACTGATGCTGAGCTAGAAGAACATTGTACACCCCAACAGCAACATGGGAGTGATAATCAATCTTAATGGACTTGCTCATACCAACAGGGTAATAATCAGGCACAATTTTTGGATACCTGCAATGGAGAATGCCATCTGTATCCTGAGAAATTGTGGAGTTTGAACAAAGACCCAAAACTATTACTTTTAATTTAAAAAAAAATGTTATCTTATTATGTAATGCTGCAATAATCCATATTATATGTTTCTTCCTTAAGGATATGATTTCTCTTTCATCACATTCAACTTAGATCAATGCATAATATGGGAAAGATGTAAAGACTAACAAATTGCCTTCTGTTGGGGGTGGGGAGAGGGAAGCAAGATTGGGGGAAAAATTGTAAAACTCAAAATGAATAAAGTCTTTCTAAAATTAAAAAAAATTTTAATGAAGAGAATACAACAAATTATTACTAGAATAACTCACCATTATCAGGTAAGATTTGTACCAGGGAGATAGGGATGGCTCAATATTAGGAAAGCACAACTTAATTGAACATAGCAATAACAAAAACTATATAAATATATGATTATCTCAAAGACACTGAAAAAAAGTTTGACAAAATACAATAGTCATTCCAATTTAATGAGTACAGGAATAAATGGAGTTTTCATTAAAAATAATAAGCAATATCTATCTAAAAGCATCAACAAAGTTAATATGTAATGGGGATAGTCTAGGAGTATTTCCAATAAGATGAGGGGGTCAAACAAGGATACCCATTATCACCTTTACTATTCAATATAGTATTAGAAAAGTTAGCTTTAGCAATAAGAGAAGAAAGAGACTGAAGGAATTAGAACAGGCAATGAAGAAACTAAACTTTCACTCTTTGCAGATGTGATGGCATACTTATAGAATTCAAGAAAATTTTCTTAAACACTACTTGAGTCAATCAACAAAGCAGCAGGATATAAAATAAGCCCACATAAATTATCAGCATTTCTATATATGATCAACAAAGCCCAAGAGTCAGAGATAGAAATTTCATTTAAAGTAACTGAAGACAGCATTGGGATCTACCTCCCAATACAAACCCAGAAACTGTAAGAACACAATTACAAAGAACTTCTCACCCAAATAAAGTCAGATCTAAACAATTAGAAAAATCCCAATTGCTCCTGGTTTGATATAATAAAAATGACAATCTACCCAAATTAAATTACTTATTCAGTACTATAACAATGAAACTACCTAATAACTATTTTTCCAAGCTAGGAAAAAGAATAATAAAATTCATCTGGAGCAAGAAAAGGTCAAGAATATTAAAGGAACTGATGAAAAAAATGTAAAGGAAGGTGACCTATTTCTACCAGATCCAAAACTATACTACAAAGAGGCAGACATTACAGCTACCTGCTACTGGTTAAGAAATAGAGCAATGGATCAGTGGATTAGGATAGGTACAAAAGAAGCAGTAGGAAATGACTACAATAATATATTCTTTGACAAACCCAAAGACTTTAGCTTCTAGGATAAGAACTCAGAAGTGTCAAAAAATGACTAGAAAATAGTACGGCAAAAACTAGCTATAGACCTACATCTCACACTCTATACCAAAATAAGGTTAAAATGGGTACAGGATTTAGTCAGAAAATGTGATACCATACACCAATTAACAAATCAAGAAATACTCTATCTGCCAAATCTATAGAAAGGAGAGAACTTTATGACCAAGCAAGCAACGGAGTATATTATAAATTGCAAAAAGATGATTTTGACTATATTAAAGGAAAAATTTTTTGTGCTAATAAAACTAATGCTGCCAAGATTAGAAGGAAAACAGAAGGTTGGGAAACAATTTTCACAACTAGGGGTTCTGATAAAAGTCTCATTTCTTAACTATATAGAGAATTCTATCAAATTTATTAAGGTTACAAGTCGTTTTCAATTGTTGAATGATCAAAGGATATGAACAGACAGTTTTCAAATGAAGAAATTAAAGTTATATGTAATCATATGAAAAAATTCTCCAAAAATTCTTTATTATTGCTTAGAGAAATGCAAATTGAAATATCTGTGAGGTTCTACTTCACACCTATCACATTGGCTAAGATGACATAAAGGGAAGATGATCAGTATTGGAGAGGTTGTGGAAGGATTGGAATATTAATGCATTGTTGGTAAAGTTGTCAACTGATGTAACTATTCTGGATAGCAAGATGGAGCCATGCCCAAAGAGCAATAAAACTGATCATACGCTTTGACCC
The DNA here is from genome assembly GCF_037893015.1 of Macrotis lagotis. Classification (NCBI taxonomy): domain Eukaryota; kingdom Metazoa; phylum Chordata; class Mammalia; order Peramelemorphia; family Peramelidae; genus Macrotis; species Macrotis lagotis. Next base: position 160,549,172 of record NC_133664.1, on the reverse strand, counting down.
AGCAATTCCAAAACTAGGTCTATATTTAGAAGAAATAATTAAAAAATGGTATAAGTATCACATGTTCCAAAATATTCATAGCAGCTTTTTATAGTGACAAAGAATTGGAAATTGAAGGGATGCCCATCAATTAGGGAGTCACTGAACAAGTTATGGTATATTCATGTTATGGAGTAATATTCTTATTTATGAAATCATAAATGGTCAGACTGTAGAGAAGCATGGAATGAATTACAGAAACTTATGCTAAGAGAAGGGAGAAGAACCAAGAGAACTTTTGTACTCATTAAACAACATTGTGAGCTGATCAGCCTTGATGGATGAAGCTCCTCTCAGCAGTTCAGAGAGCTAGGATAACCCCAGAAACCTGCTACAGACAATGTTATCCACATCCTGAAGAAGAAAGACAAAACAAAGCAAAAGAAAACCTACAGAATTTGAACATTACATTAATTTTTAAAAATTTCTCTTATGATTTTCTTTCCTATCTCATGGTTTTCTTTCTTTTCCCTTAGTTCTAAGTCCTTATACAGAAAATGACTATTCTGTAAACTTGAACATGTTAAACACAAATGTGTATATACAACATTCACCAGACTGTTTGCCGCTGAGGGGATACTCAATTCTAAACCTTTTTCAACTTGACTTCTGACCCTATTACTGAAATTGCTTTAAACAAGGATACCAATGATTATTTTTCGGTTAAATCTGATTGCTCTTTTTTTTCACTATTCATTTGAATTCTTCATTGACACCTGAACATTTGACACTGTCAAATGGACCCCCAAGGCTCCATATTCCCTTGTTTTTCAGCATCTGTAGCTAATTTTAATATTTGTTTACAGTTATAAGTGGTAGTGGGAAGGGAGGGTGCAAGGAAATTAAGTAACACTGAAATATGCTTATGCAAGAGGATGAATGTTGGAAAGCTTTCATAACATGTAATTGGAAAATTAAAGTAAATATCAATTTAAAAACTTTAGCTTTTTTCACTCTTCTTTTTTATGATGTCAACTCTTCAAATTTTGCCTTTAATTTCATTTTTTCCTTCAGGATATTAGCCCAAGTGTCATGGCCTTTTAAACTCATTTTTAATTTTTCTCTGGTTCCAAATAATGTATTCAGATCTAAGACATCCTTTAAGATCTTTCAGTTGATCTTGACATCAACTCAAACTGTCATCCTACTTTTCCTTCCTCTTTTCACTGCCAAACTCTTAGACCTATTGGTCTTCAGTACATTTACTTCCTTACCAGATACTCAATTCTAAACTTTTTTCAACTTGACTTCTGACCCTATTACTGAAATTGCTTTAAACAAGGATACCAATGATTATTTCTCTGTTAAATCTGATTGCTCTTTTTTCCACTATGCATTTGAATTCTTCATTAACACTTGAACATTTGACACTGTCATTTATCCACCAAGGCTCCATATTCCCTTGTTTTTCAGCTTCTGTAGCTAATTTTAATTTTTATTTACAGTTACAAGTTATATAATCTTCTCTGTTGCTTTTTTTAATGATATATTCTTTTGTATTCAGAATTTTTTTTTCAATCTGAATTTTATTGTGGTCACAACAGAGTTGGTGTCAAAACTAGCATACCTGGGTTCATGTCCCACCTCTGAAATATACTGAAGTTGATCATGTTACTTAAACTCTTTAAGTGTTTTATCCAGTGTTATAAGTGTCACACCCAGAAATCTCTGTATATAAACATAGTAGTCCAAGAGAGAAATACTTCATGGATAGCCTAGACTATTAAAATCAAAGATTAGAAAATCCATATATATAAAGAAAGCAATGTGATTTAATTGGTATAAGGAATTGTCTGAATGAGGATATGCCCCCTACATATTTAGATTTGCAGAGAGTTGTCTAGAAGACTGAGAGGTTAAGTGACTTAAAAGAATGTTAGACGTAAATATTTTTTCTTTCTTAGATTTACTCTCTCTACTGTACCATATTCCTTCTTTATGTAGAGCTATCAACATTGACATTTATTAACACATGTATATATGTATATCATATATGTAGATATCTTGTATATTATATATAATTGGACACAGAATAGGATTAGATTATACCATATTCTAAGACTATTTTCTAAATAAAATGCTGGGAAAATTTTTAAAGAAAATGTTAAATAAATTTCTTTTCTAGTTTTTGTTTGAGTTTTCTTAGTTCAATGTGTATATATCTTCCTAAACAAAGAAATGCAATCCTTCATTTATCTACTTTTCTATATTAGCTCAATTCCATATTGCTTCATTAATTTCTTTTTCTAATGGAATGTGAGATTTAGAAATGTTGCCTTCTCTTCTCTTATGAATGATTTTTGTTCTTAATTTCTCTTCTTGAGATATTTATCATTTTGTTATTTTGTTTCAATTCTATCACTATTTTTGTTAAATTAGAAAAATTATGCTTCAAGTGTTTACATACATACAAATATACATCCATCCATACAAATACATATATATTCACACACATATATATCCAGCAGATTATGAAGGATTCAAACTAAAATATTTTAATTTTAATCCTGGATGAAATAATCATTCATTGGAATTTATAGATGAAGATTTACAAGCTAATCAGACCTGTATGTAAGGAAAATCACTGACAACTCAGTGGTTGATGAGTTGGATTGGAGAGAGACTTGAAGTAGGAAATCCATTTAGAATTTTATTGCAAATAGCCCAAACAAAACCTGATGAGAACCTAAACTAGAATAACTGCTTTATGAATAAAGCTATAGGTATTTGTGGAAGAATTGTAGAGAAAAAGAATACAAGATTTGGTAATGAATGGATGCATGACATAAACAAGACTGAAAAAGACTCCAAAGCTGAAAATCAGATGAACTGGAAATATGCCAAAAATGTGGAAGTTCAGAGGAAAGGGGATTGTTTGCAAAGAGTCATGTTCTGAATGTGTTTAATTAGAGATACATAAAATATGGCTGGAAATGTCAAACAGGCAATTGTCACTAAAAATCTAAAAGTAAAGATATTCATTTCTTTAGGACATCTATAGAGATCCAGTGATCTCAAAGGTCATCTGACCTAGCATTTTTTTTTATTGTTTAGCTGTTTTTTAATTCATGAGTTATATTTCTGGCAAAGATCTTGAAGTGATTTTCCATGTCCTTCTCCAGATCATCATACAAATTATGAAACTGAGGCAAACAGACTTAACTGACTTGTCTAGAGTTCCATAACTAGTAAGTGCCTGACTTAATTTGCCTTTGTATGAAGGCAAACTCTCAAGGCTGTCCATTCCAAGTCATCTTCCTTGTTCTTCTTGCTATCTTAATCTCATGCCATGTGCTTCCTCATTCTCCCCTATTTTCTAGTTTTTACTTACTGTAATTAAATAATTGCTATCATTGATAACTGAAAGGATGTCAGTCATTTCCCCTACAGCACTGTTGAACTGATTACCACTCAGAAATTTTATCTTCTCTTTTTGGAATGTTTAGTCCTGTAAGAAGACTGTCTATCTTGTTTTTGTATTTTTAATCCCAAGAGCTCAAGACAGTGTTTGGAATATAATAAGTGTTTAATAATAATTGCTTACTAATTTTGTCTACAGAAACATACCCCCAAGCCTTTCCATTTTTGAAAATAACTGTCAGTATGTTTTCTTATACAGTATATTTTCCAAAAACATATTATCATCTGTCTCTACACAATGAAGAAGAATTAAAATAGAACTTTTTTAAAAAATATTTATTTAAGGCAATAGGGTTAAGTGACTTCTAGGCAATTATCAAATTTCTGAGGTCAAATTTGAACTCAGATCTTCCTGACTCCCAGGGTCAGTGCTCTATCCATTGTACCACCTAGCTGCCCCCTAGAATAGAACTTTAAGGAATAATAAAATGAAATGATTTATCATTTTTAAATAACATCATGAAAGATTGAGTAACAGAAAAGATGTTGTTTACTCAAACAATTTATTTTGTGCATTTTTTAAGGTTTTTGCAAGGCAAATGGGGTTAAGTAGCTTGCCCAAGGCCACACAGCTAGGTAATTATTAAGTGTCTGAGACTGGATTTGAACCCAGGTACTCCTGACTCCAAGGCTGGTGCTTTATCTACTATGCCACCTAGCTGCCCCTCATATCCTCTTTCAACTATTTTTAATCCAACTGTTTTGGGATATTGATTTTGAAAAAAAATTGCTGATAGAAAAACATCTTGAAAGAGTCAGATATTTATTAAGTCTTTCCTTTTAAAGGCTGAAAAATCTTTATTTCATGTCCATTGTAAGTTCTTTCAGATGAGGAAATATGACTTTTTTCTTGCTTTTAATGCTCTAGTGTCTAACACAGTCTATGAAATATGATAGATGTCAATAAATATTTGTTAAAGTGAATCATTTCCATCTGAGAAATTCTTTGATTTCTCTATACATACTCACACATGTGAATACACAATCTGTGAAGGTTTCTACACAGATATAATGAAGTGGAAATCACCAAAGGAGAAAACTTTCATTCCAATTTCCTAGATATGTTGGATTGATGCTTTGTGGCTACCTGGAGAGCAATGATTTGTAAAATTTTTCCTGGAGTGATTTGGAAGGCAATGTGTTATTCTGAGTTTTTTTTTATATAAATCATTTGCCCTTCTGTGCCTTTAAGGAAATACTTAGAATCATATTTTCAGCCATAGTGAAACCTAATTCATTGTAGGGTTTGCAACATCAGCAATTGAATATAATAAAAAAAAGAACACAAAATTTTAGAAGGTTATAGATTTTTTGAAAACTGAATATGATTTATCCACTACAGTTAATTGCCTATGACTTTTATATTAATAAGCTCTGCTTGTGAAATGTGTCAGGGGATGTTCAACCACTATATTCTTTGACACTTTATATGAAAAGAACGGATTTTAAAAATCACCTTTCACTGTGCTTTGGATGCCATTACAGATACCATAGTTAATTAATATTTATGAAGGAATAAAAAAATTGCTTTATTAGAATAAGAATAAAAAGTCACAATGGATAGTCCATGGTAGACATAGCTTAGATGCCTTCGATAAGCTCCAAATGTACAGTGATGTACAGTGTCTACCATAACCTGTTTCTGCCCTTCATCTCAATGTATATATATATATATATATGTATATGTATATACATATATATATATATATTTGATTTATTCACTGACAAATCAATAATTATTTCTACATAGGAATCTATCAGATTGAGACTAGAGGAAGAAGAAGATAGAAATTTCTGATATATTTCATATGATGAAATTAAAAAACTAGCTTCATAGTAAGGTATGACTGGGATTAAATATCTTATGTTCAAAGATGGAAATAGGAGAAGAGCCTCTCTTAGGTTCTCTCTCTATATATAATATTTCAAAATTCATAAAGTAAGGACTAAATATTCAAGAAACAGAACCCAGAGAGGGATCCAGTGAAGAAGTTCCCCAGTCCATGGTAACCTGAAAAATACTGGAAAGGCTCTGCTCCACGGGGTTAGAGGGGCGGCCCACCAGAGTGAAGGAACTTCAGCCTCCTGGAGGCAGGCCCAGGGCATCTAGGATTTGTGGCTCATGGCAGCAGGGGCAGTTTCCTGACCTACACCCTGGGGAGCACCCACTAAGCACAAATTGGAAGATTAGCAGGGGTGGGCCCTCTGCCAGAGGGAAAGCATGAAACCCAGCCCTCAAGGCACTCAGTCAACAGTGTGGCAGCCCAGATCCATGAAATGGAAGCAGGCAGAGCCTGTGAGCAGGAGCCCCCAGGCAACTGACCCTGGAGTGCCCAGCATACCCAAGGTAGGGGAGTGGAGAGAGAATTTCGAGGTCTGTCCTCTGTACCTGGAGCAGGATTCTGGGGCTCTGACCACATTCAGATCTAGATCACAGTTTAGTCCCCCCATAGAACAGCAGGGCCCCACCCCCACTTCAGCCCTGTGGCAGAGTGGTATGCTTGTGGTCATTCACAGACCAGGAAGGAAGACAGAGCTTCACACACTGAGATACTTGTGGGAGGTGTCCCAATAATACTCAAAAGCTCAGGAAGTGCTCCAAAACCAGGCACAGGCTGGGGAAATGAGTAAACAGGGAAAAAACAGAAACACCATTGAGAAATACATTGTCTATGATCCCAAGAAGGATCAAAATACTCAATCTGAAGATGGAGAAATACAAGCTCCTGCATCTAAAGACTCCAAGAAAAACAGAAATTGGGCTCAGGATATGACAGAGCTCAAAAAAGATTTTGAAAATCAAGTGAGGGAGATAGAAGAAAAATTGGGAAAAGAAATGAGAGAGATGCAGGAAAAACATGAAAAAACAAGTCAACAGCTTAGTTGAGGAGATCCAAGAAAATGCTGAACAAAATAACATGTTAAAAACCAGCATAAGTCAAAAGTTCAAAAAGTTGAGGAGAATACTTTAAAAAGCAAAATTGGCCAGATGGAAAACTAAATAAGAAAGCTCTCTGAGGAAAACAAATCCTTCAGATGTAGAACTGCACTAAAATAAGCTGCTGACTTTACAAGAAGTCAAGACACAATACCTCAAAATCAAAAGAATGAAAAATTAGAAGAAAATGTGAAACATCTCATTAAAAAAGCAACTGATCTGGAAAACAGATTCAAGAAAGATAATTAAAAAATTATTGGAATACCTGAAAGTCATGATCAGGAAAAGGGCCTTAACATCATTTTTAAAGAATTCCTACAGGAAAATTGCCCGGATATTCTAGAAGCAGAGGGCAAAATAGAAATTGAGAGAATCCACTGATCTCCCCTGGAAAGAGATTAAAAAATAACAACCCCTAGGAATATTACAACCAATCTGCAGAACTCCCAAGTCAAAGAGAAAATATTACAAGCATCCAGAAGGACACAATTCAAATATTGTGGAACTGCAGTCAGGATCACATAGGACTTAGCAGAAACTACATTAAAGGCTCAGAGGGCTTTAAATTTATTAGTCTGGAAGGCAAAAGAGCTCAGAATTCAACTGAGAAATCAACTACACAGCAAAACTGAAGTCCTCTTCCAGGGAAAAAGATGAACTTTCAATGAACCAGGGGAATTTCAAATGTTTCTGTTTAAATGGCAAGAGCTGAACAGAAGGTTTGATCTTCAAATACAGGACTTGGGTGAAGCATAGTGGAGGAGAAGGGTAAAATATGAGGGACTTGATGATGAATCGCATGTATTCCTGTAAAGAAAAGTTATATTGATAATACTCATAAGAAACTCATTTAATAGAGCAGGTAGAAGGAGCTTGTATAGATGAAACACATGAGAGAGCTGAATTTGAAGATATAGTATATTGTAAAAATGGAGTTAATGGATAAAAGGGAAATGTAATGGGAGTAAGAGAAAGGAGAGTGAAATAGGCTAAGATATTTTATAAAATAAGATTTTTTTAAACTGCATTGAGCTGTTGCAATGATATGGAAGGGTGGAAGGTCAGGGAGAATGAGGTAACCTTTGCTCTCATTAGATGTGACTCGGAGAGGAAACGGCATATATACGTAATGGGGTATAGACATCTAGAGTAAGAAGGAAAGAAGGGGAACAGGGGGAAGGTGGGGATGTGAATGATGGAAGAGAGGGTGTACTGTGGGGGAGAGTGATCAGATAGAACACATTTTCTTTTTTACTTCTTGCAAGGGGCTGGGATTGGATGGCCTGCCTGGGACCAAAGGGCTGGGTGGTTGCTGCACCTTGGGGGTGGTATGTGGGCTCAGGGTCTCTTGGCCCCAGGGCCGGTGATCACTCTGTTGCAAAACTCAGCTACCCTACAGCACATTTTAAAAGAGGGACAGAGTGAGAGGAGAGAGAAAATATAGTATGTTGTAGTGGGGAAGTACAAATGGAGGGAGTTGCTATCAGCATTGGCAACAGTGGAAAAATAGGGAAGTAGCTTTTGTGATGGACTTATCATAAAGAATGTGATCCACCCACAACAGAGCTGGTGGTTGGAACACACACTGAAGCACATTTTTTATTATAATTATTATTTTGGGGGAGGGGAGGTTTGCAGGGCAAATGGGGTTGGGAGTCTTGCACAGGGTCACACAGTTGGGTGATTATTGGGTGTCTGAGGCTGGATTTGAACCCAGGTGCTCCAGACTCCAAGGCTGGTGCTCTGTCCACTGCACAATCTAGCTGCCCCTACTATCTATTATTATTATTATTATTATTATTATTATCATTATTATTTTTTATTTTAATTTGGTTTTGGGTGGGTTTTGCAGGGCAGTGGGTTTGGGTGGCTTGCCCAGAGTCACACAGCTGGGTGATTGTTGGGTGTCTGGGGATGGATTTGAGCTCAGGTGCTCCTGACTTCAGGGCCAGTGCTCCATCCACTGTGCCACCTAGCTGGCCCTATTATTATTATTTTTTAAATTTGAACTTAAATGTTTTTCTCTTTACTTTATTGCTCATGAGTCTATATTTTGGGGCAAGAGGGGGGTATTATGTTTACTCTTAAACAAAAATATTTTAGTGATGTATAAAAAATTCATTTGTAGAAAAATAAAAATAAACAAATATTTTAAAAATACTAAAAATCTTATGTTCATATTTTTATTTACTGGAACTTATTGCTGTCTTCATAAGATATAATGAGGCACTAATCTTACAGGTTGGCAGGAAAGCAGGAAAAACCCAAGTGTTTCTTCAAAGGATAAAAGAAATGCTTCAATGAAGAAGAAAAAGGATAAGAAAAGATAGAAGAGGGTGCTCCTTTAGTTCAGGAACATTGAAGGTTAAACAATGTAACTGAAAGATTAAAGTCTTTCTCTAAGAATGGTGCATTGTTTCTGGAGAAAAAAATACTGCTTATAGCAGGACCACCAGCATGTGCTGTATGAGAGGTCATATGGCAAGAAGTAGAGAACATAAAGAGTAACAATTTAAGTTTGTGATTCCCCAAACAGGGCTATTAAGACAGATATTTGTTCATCAGACATTAAAAAACAGAGAAGTATGCTACCTTCCTGGATGAAAACACACACACACACACACACACACACACACACACACACACACACACGCAAACACTTCTCATCTTCTAATGTCATGGGTAAAGTAAGGTTTCTGCCTCCCCTTTGCTTATTAATTTGACATCATTTTGATTAGATTTGCAAGATTCAGGGTAGAGACATGTTTATGACTCATTTTTAGGTATACTTACACTAATTTTTTTCTAAAATACTGTCTTTATCAATATTTGATTTCCAAATCTGACTTTCTCTTCAAATATTTTGACTTTAATCGAAGGCTTTATAATAAATATGATATATAGTTCCTTAAATTCTTAAGAATTTCTAGTCTTTAGCAATCCTTTTTAGATACTGGATGGTAATTTCATACATCACTATGTGAATCACCAGGGGTGGCTAGTAGTCATCACATTTGACAAACTTTAGACATTTCCTCATCTCTCTCTCTCTCTCTCTCTATTTCTCTCTACTTTAAGTTTTTCAAGTGCAATCTGTATCTATATTCATATATTGATGATGCTATAATCTAGGAAAAACAAATAAAAACTAGAACAGGTTCAGAAGAGACTGACTACCATGGTGAGAGAACTGGATATAGTTATTTGCAAGAAGAGAAGTGTAAAAGTGAACAAACCACTTACTTCAAGTATTTGGAAAATTTCCATATAGAAGACATATTAAACTTGCTTTTCTTGACCAGACAAGATGCAACCATGAGCAATGAATGCTAGTTCATGGGAAAATATTATTGATTAAAATATATCCTAATAATTCAAAAAATAATGAAATAATCTCCTTATATTTCCTCTTTCTGGAATGTTAAAAATTATTAGCGATAACAACAATCATCTACATTGAAAAAGAATTTTAGGATCAAGATTGGATAGATAGCCATTCACTTCTGATTCTGAGAATATATTTATTTTTGTGAGGTTTGTTATTAATTCCAGGAATTAGGAATCACCTAGAGTGTATCAAGCATATGAGCATATATTTGTTTCTTTATTTGCATAACAATTAAAATATTTTCTATTTTATTCTGTACTTAAGGAAAGAAAAAAACAAAATTTTCCATAGTATAACAGATAAAAAGGATGATTGTACATGAAATCGCAAATCTATTATATACAACTTGCTGTTCCTTTTAACTACATAAGTTTCTATGTAACTTTCTTTTTCCTCTTTTTTCTCCTCTCCATCCCTGCTCTAGAAAAGGTGACTATTAGATGCAAATAAATATGTATGTATATTTGTGCATGTATATGTATATAATTGCTCCTGTACATATATTTATCAGTTCTTTCTTTGGATGCAGATAGTATCTTTCTTCATAGGTTATTTGTGGTAATTTTGGTATATGCATCTTAGTAAAAATGACTTAGTTGCTCAAAGTTGTTCTTAAAACAATTTTGCTTTTATTATATAAGACATCTTGGTTGTTCTAATTTCACCATTCTGTATTTTATGTGAGTTTATCCATGCTTTTCTTACAAAAAAACAAGCTCATCATTTCTTAAGACAAAGTAGCATCCCATCACAATTACATAACACAATTTGTTTAGTAATTTCCTGAAGAAGGGCAACTACACAATTTCCTGTTCTTTGCTACCACAAAGATAGGCATCATAAATATTTTAAAACATATAGATTATTTTCCTTTTTTCCCCCAATTATCTTTGGAAATAGACTGAATAGGGTATTCCAATCAAAGGGTATAGGAAGTTTGAATATAATATTGAATTGCTCTCCAGAAATGTTGTATTACTTCTAATTAGCAGTTTCAATTTTTCTATATTCTTTCTAACATTTTTCACTTCCCCATTCAATTATTTGACCCAGTATGATAGTCATTAAATGATAACTCAAGTTTGTTTTAATCAATAATTATTGATAATTCATATTATGAAAAATTGTTTTGATATTTTCATGAGATAACTGCTTTTAACCATTTCAACTAAGGAATGACTTTGTTTCTTTATAGATTTGACAAAGATACTCATATATTTGAGATATGTGACATATATCTGAGAACCTGCCTATAAATTTTCCTTTAATTTTCTACTTTCCTTCTTAGCTAAATTTATTTTTTTTGTACAAAACCATTTTAACTTCTGCAACCAGAATTATCTGTTAAAAACTCACTCTGCTCAAATTTGTTTGTTGATAAATTGTTTACCTGTTTATAAATCTACTAGGAGCTATGTTCTATGTTCTAATTTTCTTGTAACATCTCTCTTTATACCTAGGTCATGGTATCCATTTTGATCTTTTCTTGTTAAATGATAAAATGGTGTTAGAAATTGGTCTCTGCCCAGTTTCTGCCAGACTGATTTATAACTGTCCCATAATTTTTAAGCCAAATAATGAATTCTTGTCCCCCAAACTTAAGGCTTTATAGTTCTCAAACACAAGGTTATTGTAGCCATTTTCTGTTGTAAATTGTATGTCTACACTGTGTCAGGGATCTACCTTTCTACTTCTTGTCAGTAGAAGATAGTTTTTATAAATATTACCTTTTAATATGGAGATTATACTGTCTTAAGCCCGTTTGCTTTGCATTTTATTAGTTTCTTTGATACTATCTTTTTTTTCCAAATGAATTTTGTTAATAATTTTTCTAGTTCAGTAAAATGTTTTCATTTATTTAATTAGGATGACATTGACTATACAACTTATATTAGATAAAATTGTTATTTTTATTCTACTGGTCCTGTCTATCCATGAATTATTAATATTTTTCCCAATTCTCTTAATCTGATTTTATTTGTATGAATTATTTTAAATAATTTTCTTTCTGTAGTCCTTGGATCTGCTTTTGGAAGATGTGTTCCCAAGTATTTTATACTATTTTATATCATTTAGAGTTATTTTAATTGTGATATCTTTTATTATATCTTCTCTTAGAATTTATTTTCTGATATATAGGGATACTGATGATTTATATGGATTCACTTTATATCCTGGTACTTTGTGAAAATTATTGTTTCAATTAACTTTCCAGCTGATTTTTTTGGAAAATTCTAAGTATATATCGACATATCAACTAGTAAAAGAGATCATTTTATTACTCATTTCCTATTCTGACTTCTATTTCTTTTCTTTTTCTTATTACTATTGCTGAGATTTCCAATTCAAAATTGAATAATATTGGTGACAATATTGTTTCAAATCTAATCTTACTGGGAAGGATTCTACCTTATCTTTGTTACATTTGAAGCTTGGTGATGGTTTTAAGTAAATGTCTTTTATCACTTCAAGGAAAATTCCATTTATATACTTACAAGTATTTTAATAGAAATAAGTAACTATTACCATAATCAAATGATTTTTGTTATTTTTATTATTGATGTAAGAAATATGTTAATCAGAAGAAAACCAAATTGCTAGTATCATAAATGAAAAAGGTGAATTCACCACCAATAAGGAGAAAATTAAAGTAATAACTTGGAATTATTTTGCTTAACCATATGCCAATAAATTTGATAATCTAAATGAAATGGAGGAATGTTTACAAAAATATAAGTTACCCAGGTTAGATGAAGAGGAAATTAAATAGCTAAATAACCATATCAGAAAAAAGAAATTCAACAAGCCATTATTGAACTAGCTAAGAAAAAACCTCCAGGGCCAGATGGATTTATTACTCATTTCCTTTTCAGATAGCTATTCTTTATCTTTTTCTTTTTACTATTGTTGGGATTTCTAATTCAATATTGAATAACATTAGTGACAATATTGTTTCAAATCTAATTTATTTCATTAAATGTCCATCTTTTCCCTGGTAGAGAAAGCTCAGTTTTGCAGGATAGTGAATTTGTGAATACATTCCAAGCTCTCTTGCTCTTCAGAATATCATATTCCAGGCCCTTCCATCCCTTAATGTTGATGCAACCAGCCTCTGTGGCTCCTCGGTATCTAAATTGTTTCTCTCTGGCTGCTTTCAGGATTTCTCTTTTATTTGAGAGTTCTGGTATTTAGCCACAATATTCCTTGGTGTTTTCATTTTTGGGATCCCTTTCCTGAGCAGATTGATGTATTCCTTCAATAATTATTTTGCCTTCTAGTTTCATGATTTCAGGGCAATTTCCCATAACTAAATCTTGCAATATTGAGTTCAGGCTTTTTTTCCTCTTCAGTATTTCAAGGAGCACAAGTGATTCTTAAGTTGTCTCTCCTAGATCTATTCTCAAGGTCATTGGTTTTGCCAATGAGTAATTTACATTTTCTTCTATTTTTTTTATTTTTTGTTTCTCCTTAACAGATTATTGTCTCATGAAGTCAGTTTCCACAAACTCCATTCTACTTTTTAGAGAAGAATTTTCATCATTTACATTTTGCAACTTTTTTTCCAATTTTTTCCAATCATGAAACTAGAGGGCAAAATAATTATTTTTTCCAATTGGTCAATTCTATTTTTTTCATTTGTTCAATTGAGTTTTTGAGAGAATTATTTTCTTTTTACATTTGTCCAATTGTATTTTCTAATGATTTGTTTTCTTGTTGCAAGGTTTAACTTTTTCTTGGGTTTCTTTACCTAAATTTTCCAATTGATTTTTAAACTCCTTTCTGATTTCTTCAAGGAAGTCATTCTGTGCTAGAGACCAAATCATATTCTCCACAGAATTTTTAGGTCAATTTGAGTGGGGTTTTTTGTCTCCAAAGTAGTTTTCTATGGATCTCCCTTTCCACTGACTTTTCTTCATTTTCATAAAATCTTGTGCTGGGGGAGGGGCTGGTTCACCAACTTTTGCTTCTGAGGTCACTAGAGGCTTTGCTCACTGGGTTTGGTAACTCCAAGTGAGCAGCCAGTAGGGGGTGCTGATTTCTTTCCCTGGAGTGTCTATGACCTTGATTTGAGGCCCTCTCCCTAGGTTTGGAGGGGGTGGGTACCATAGCTAGATAGTGTTATTGTTAAACAATGTGGCCTGTGCCCTGGCGAGAGGTAGTTAATCTCCCTATTCAGCTGAGGGAGCTCTGCTTCCCAAGTCTGAGACTGGAAGGGAAGTCTGTTACTGTCTTTGTTCTGGGAAGAAGACACTGTTGAAATGAAAGTATGGAGCCCATGGTCCTCCAGACCAGCTGAACCCAGCAGATCAATGTCTAGCAGCATTCTGTAACTATGTGCTGGAACTTGCCCTCCAGTCCTGCTGGAGCTCCCCAGACCATTACTCCCACAGCCAAAGCTTCCATGGATGAAATCATTAACTCTTTCTAATAATCATTGTTTAAAATTAGGTTATTTAGTTTCCAATTACTTTTAGATCTATCTCATTATGTCCCTTTATTTCATGTGTTATTTACTGTATAATGGACAGAAGAGGATACATTCAGTATTTCTGCCTTTCTGCTGCTGATCATAGGTTAGTCTGAGTCTCACCCCAACCCTCCTGGCTCTCTGCTTTCTGCCTTCATTCACCTTTGATCCCCGAGACAGATTTTGTTGGTAGATGTTCTTCTTTTAGGTTTTTTCTCTGGGTTTTGTTGACTGAATTTCTATTAAGAGGTTTGTTTCATTGTTATTTATGATTGAAAGCCAGGAGATCATAACATAGTGCCTGGCTTCTCCATCATCCTGCCAGAAGTGATATTTTTTTAATATTTCTGCTTTTTAACTATAATTTTGCTTTTATACATATGTGTGTGTGTTTGTGTGTGTTTGTGTGTGTGTGTGTGTATAAGTTTGTAAAAATACCAAGAATCACCCAGAAAAAGACATATTCCTTTATATTCTCATTCATTTCTCTCCATATAACTATCATAGTAAGATTATCTAGATTTCTGTTCAGTTCTTTGACT
>NC_133664.1:159230641-159240641 GCF_037893015.1 Macrotis lagotis | reverse complement strand
GTGACTAAGAACTCTTCCCCTACTCAGTCCTTGTCTCCTCAAGTGAGCATATCAATCTAGACAGTGGAAGGGAGTACAGGATGAATCAAGGTCAAGACCCTGAATAACAAATGCCTTTTGACTATATCCCAGTTCTAGCTTCATAGTCAATCAAAAAAAGTGAGTTTTCAAGATATGAGTTGTGGATGGTTAACAACATTTAAAGAATATCTGTTCATGCTCCAGAGTTCATTTGAAAATTCTACCAACTGAGCATTCTATCAAGTATCGTAAGGATTTTTCTCAATGGCCAGACCATGTTACAGTGAAATATAATCATCTTTTATGTTACTCTGCATCTAAATATATTAACACACATATTCACACACACACATCTAATTAATATATATATATATATTAATTATATAAAGCAGAAAAGAGTTACAGGAAAAATAGAATTATGTACCTATTTCCTTTTTTTCACAAAAAGAAATCCTTAAAATTTCAAAAACAAAATTCTGGAAAATTTGAGAAATTTTCCTTCTCATACTTGCAATTTGACATGTGGTGATATAGTTTTTCTGGAGAGTACTGTAAACTTATTTCATACCAGGAGAAATAAAAATGAAGGATAAACAAAAGACAAAATCAATAAATCTATAAATAGAAAATGAATGACTATAAAATAAGAGTAAAATAAAAAGTACTTGCCAGAAAATAGGGCTTTTTAATGACAGTATTGATTGAAATAGGAACATTGACATATTAAAGAATCTGAAATTAATATAATTGAGAAGGGGTATTAAGGAAGCAATTAAATTCAACAGCTATTTATCAGTCAGCTACTATATGGAAGATATGGTTTAAGAAAAAGAAGGTTTAAGTTAAGGAAATATACACTTTGATATAATTGGTCATGAAATTATTCTTTCCTCATACAGATCTAAGCATCGTATAAAAGAGTCCTTTTATGTTCTTTTTTCTTTCCTTTTTTTAAACAAGTAATTGTATTGCAATATAAATCAAAAAGAGAGAGAGAATCTAATTGTGAACAGTGGTTTAAAGTTACCTTAACCAATGCATTTCTCAGGGTAATGAGAGAAATAGTACATATAAGTGTTCAAACACCACTCATGAGCTTAGAAAATCTTGAAAAAGATAAATACCATAGAATTGATGATAATCTGGTGACATATTTATTTATTCATTCATTCATTTGCAATGAAGAAGATAGAGTAATCAAACTGTTGGTCTATATTTTATTTAGATGTTTGGTCAATTCTATGTTAGGCCTTTGAAACAAGAATTCCATGAAATTTTGCAAATATATTGTTAACTGTATTTCAATTTAATTGGTTTTTATAATCCTCTATATTTTATTTTGTAAAAGTAAAATGATTCTGAGAATTTTAAAAAGGGTGAGCAAAATATAATAAAAGAATTTTACCATAGAAAATTTTTATAATGATAGAGGGAAGATCAAGACACAAACTCATAAGAGGACAACAAAGTCAAAATATTTATGGGTAAAAACTCAAAGAAAAATGGAAAGTGATCTCAAGGCCAAAAAGAATCCATAGAAGAACTCAAAAAGAAACCTAAACAATCATATTAAAAAAGGCAGAAAAAATTGGGAAAAGATAAGTGATGCAAGAGAATTATGAAATAAACAGTCAAATCTGGAAAAAGGGAAATGACTGTTTAAAAAGTAGAATTTTCCAAATGGAAAAGAAAGTAGAAAAGTTAATTGAGGAAAACCACTCCTTATTTGGGCAAATAGAAGCTAATGACTCTACAAGACATCAAGAAGAAATCAAATGAATTCAAAACAATGAAAAAAAGAAAGAGGAAAAGAATACACTATCTCAAATGGAAAATTGACTGTCACAGAAAATAGTTTCAAGAGAAAGAATGTAAGAATCATAGGACTACCTGAAAGCCATACTCAAAAAGAGTATGGCATCTATCAAGGAGTGATCAAGGAAAACTGCCCGGACATAGACACAAACTAGCTATTAAAAGTATCCACAAATCATCTCAGTAAAGAGATTCAAAAGAAAAAAACCCTCTGAGGAACTTTGTAACCAAATTTCAGAATTATCAGATCAAGGAAAAATATACTGCAAGTGTTTTGAAAGAAAGAATTCAAATATCAGATATCCACAATCAGGATTAAATAGGATTTAGCAGCTGCAGCATTAAAACATCATAGCAGCTTTTTTTTTTGTAGTGGCAAAGAATTGGAAATTGAGGGGATGCCCATCAATTGGGGAATAACTAAACAAGTTATGGTCCATGAATACTATGGAATATTATTATTCTATAGAGAAGCATGCAATGTCTTATGTACTCTGATGCTGAGTGAAGGGAGTAGAGCTAAGAGAACAATGTACACATCAACAACATTATGAGATGAACAACCTTGATGGAAGCAACATCTCTTGACGATGCAGAGAACTAGGACAACTGTATTAGAACTTATAATAGTCTATATTATCCCCAATTCGAGGAAGAAAAACAAAACAAAACACACAGAAAAAAAAACACCCCTGACAAATCTGATGAACACTTTATAAAAATTATCTCTTATGTATCTAATTCCCTTAATCCTAATTCCTCTTTGCCAAAAATTACTAATTTGAAAATATGTTTAACAAAATTTGTATGTAAAATGCTGTACTGATTGTTCCCTACTGAGGAGAGGGGGGGTGGGAAGGAAGGGTGGAGGGAATTTTTGTAACTTGTAAATATGCATGTACAAATGGATGAAAATTTAAAAAGAAAAAGAAAAAAGATCAGAGGTCATGCAACATAATATTCCAGAAGGCAAAGGAGCTGTGACTACAGTCAAGCATCATTCATCCAGTGAAATTTAGCATAATACATCAAAGGGAAAAAATGGTCATTCAAAAAAACTCAGAAGAATATCAAGCTTTCACAAGGAAAAGACTAGAATTAAACCCCAAAATTTGATCTCCAACATCAAGACCAAAGAGAAGTCTACGCAGTTTAAAAGTTAAAAGGAAACATAAGAGATGCAATATAGTTAAACTTTAAACATCCCTCCATGGGGAAATGATATTTGTAATTCTTAAAATCTCTATCACTATTAGTGTAGCTAGAAGGAATAAACATGGGACATATAGGTATAAAGTGAATTTGAGGGAATGCCATAAAAATAATTAAGGGATGAGCAAGAAGGCTACATTGATACCAGAAACTGACTATGTATTAGAGCATAAAACTTCAAAATCAAATGAAGAAAGGCAGAAATATTAAATGTCTTCTTTTTTTAGATCACAATATAATAAGAATTATATTCAACAAAGGACAGTGAAAAGATATATTAAAATTAATTAGAAAATAAATAATTTAATTCTAAAAATAAATAGATCAAAGAGCAAAGTCATAAAGCAATCAAGAATTTCATTAAAAAAGAACATTAAACATTAAAGAAAACAGGATGCAGTCAAAGCAGTACTTGGGAAGGAAAAATTATTTTTTACAAAAATGAAATAAAATAATTCCTTTTTTTAAATCCAATGTGGTCAATACCATTTTTAAAAGATTTATTTTCTTCAGTCACCTTTTGTGTTTCCTTTTCTAAGATGTTGATTCTTTTTTCATAATTTTCCTGCTTAACTCCAATTTCTTTTCCCAATTTTTCTTCCCCAACTCGTACTTGAATTTTGGGGCAATCATTTCATATTTCCCTTCGAGGATTCACATGCAAGCATTGTGCCACTGTTGTCCTCTTCTGAGTATGTGGTATGATGTTTCCAGTCACCAGCTTTTTATGGTCAGAGTACTCTGGTTTTTTTTCCCCCACATTTTTTGAAGTTGAACTTGCTTCTGGAGCTCAGGAGACACTTGTGCTGGAACCTGGTTTTTTGTGCTGGGATCTCAGAATTTGACAGCTTATCTGAGTGGCTCAGTCTGGTCATGTCTGTTGAGCTGGAATTCTGGGACTCGCAAGTTGCCTTCTGAGGTTGGGTTGGACGTCTCACAGTTGGCCTGCTTTGCCGATAGCCTGCTTATCATGGACTTGCAGAGGGGTCTCAGTTGTTGATCTGCACAGTGACCAAGAGCCTCCCATTTGGATGCCAGCACCCTGCCTGCACTGGGCTGTGCTCCTCTTTTACCCAAGTGAGCCATGTTTCTTGAAGTCCTACTAAGATATCTTAGCCTGGAAAATTATTTTATTCCATCTTTCTGCAAGTTATCTTGCTCTAGAATCTTTTTAGAGGATTGATATAATGTTTTTGAGGGAAAGTGGGAAGAGTTCAAGCAACATCTTGACTTCTCTTGGACATCTTTCCTTTACCTCTCAGATAAAGAACATATCAATTAATTGGGCACAAACCAAAAAAGCTAGAAAAAGAACAAATTAAAAATCCCATTTGAACACCAAATTGGAAATTCTTGAAAGGTAAGGGGAAAAAAAACTACTGAGTTAATAGATCTAGGAGATACTTTTATTTAAAAAAAAACTTGTATAAGTCATTGGTTAATTTGACTAAAAAAAGAAAACCAAATATCTAGTCTCAAAAATAAAAAGGGTAAGATCACCACAAATGAAGAAATTAAAACAATTATTAGTCATTTATATGCCAATAAATATGACAATCTGAGCAAAATCAATGAATATTTATGAAAAAGCAAATTAACCAATTAATTGTACAGGAAATACATTACCTAAATAACTCCATCTTAGAAAAAAAATGAAGCCATTAATGGACTCTCTAGGAAAAAATCACCAGGGTCATATGACTTTACAGATGAATTCTACTAAACATTCAAAGAACAATTAATTCCAATACTATAGCTATGGAAAAATTAGGAGAAATTCTATGAAACTCCTGTTATGATATAAATATGATATTGATATCTAAACCATGAAGAAATGAAGCAGAAAAATAAATTTTAGATCAATTTGTGATGAAAATCATCACAAAAAATTTTGAACCAAATACTAGCAACACAATTACACCAATATACCATAAGAATTACACATTATGACCTGGTAAGATATATATCAGGAATGCAGTGTTGGTTCAATATTAGGAAAGTTATCAACATAATTGACTATATTAATAACAAAACCAAAACCAACAGAAATCATAGGATTATTTCAATAAATGCTGAAAAAGCTTTTGACAAAATACAATACCCATTCCAATTAAAAACACCATAGAGCATAGGAATAAAGGGAATTTTGCTTAAAGTTCATCTGTAGAAACAAAATGTCAAGAACATCAAGGTAGGGACAATTAGGTGGCACAGTAGGTAAAACAGTGGACCTGGAATCAGGAGGATCTGAGTTCAAATGTGACCTTAGTCACTTAATAATTACATAGCTGTATGACCTTGGGCAAGTCACTTAACCCCATTTCATTGCAAAAATATCCCAAACAAACAAATAAAGAAAATCAAGGGAATTAGAAAAAATGAAAAGGAGAATTTCCTAACAACAGTATGTTTCAAACTATTATAAAGCAATAAATATCAAAATTATTACATTTTGGCTCAGAAATAGAGAAATGTATCAGTGGAATAGATTATGTGCACAATACTCAATAGTCAATGACCATGATAATCTACTAAATCCAAAGAACCCTGCCTTTGGCATAAAAATTCACTAATTGATGTAAACTACTGGGAAAACAAGAAAAAAATCAGATAGAAACTAGGTGTATGCTGACATCTCACACTTTATTCCAAGATAATGTCAAAGTGAGTACATGACTTAGATATGAAGAGTGACACCATAACCAGATCGAAAGAGTAAGAAATAGTCTACTTGTCTACAAAATGCAAGATAGATAATTTTTATTGTATTAAAATTAAAAAGCATTTGTTCAAAGAAAACCAATGCAACTCAGAAGCAGAAGCTGTAAAACAATCTTTAAACAAATGTCTCTGATAAAGACCCTCTTTCCTCAAGTATATAGAGATCTGAGGCAAATTTGTAAAAATACAATTCATTCTTCTTTATATAGAAGCTCAAATGACATAGGTAGGAAGTTTTCAGTTGAAGATATCAAAGCTACTTGTAGACATGTGAAAAAATGCTCTTGAAAAGTTTTTATTAGAGAAATTCAGATTAAAACAACTCTGAGATACTGCCTCGCATCTATTGACTATTATAACAAAAAAAGAAAATGATAAATGTTGGAGAGGATGTGGAAAAATTGGAACCACTATTGATGGAGTTGTAAACTGCTCCCAGCACTCTGGAGAGCAATTTGGAACTATACTCAAAGGGCAATAAAACTGTGAGTGCCCTTTGATTCAAGAATACCACTACTAACTCTGTATCTCAAAGACATCATTAAAAATGGGAAAAAAGAGTCAATATGTACAAAAATATTTATAATAGCCCTTTCTGTGATGGCAAAATATTAGAAATAAATCAGGAAATTGCTGAATAAGCTGTTTTATATGGCTATGGAATATTGATGTGCAATAAGAAATGATGAATAGGCAGATTATTTTAGAAATACCTGAAAAGACTTGTTCAAACAGATACAAAGTGAAATGAGATGAACCAGGAAATAATTGTAAACAGTATCAACAACATTGTGTGATGATCAACTACAAATGATTTGGATCTTCTCATTCACATAATGATCCAAAATAAGACTCCTGATAATGATATCCACATGTGGAAAAAAAAAAGTTGTTCAACTCTATATATAGATTAAAGCATAGTTTTTCACTTTACTTTTTCTGTTTTTTCCCTCTTGATCAGTTTTTCTTTTAAAATTCTTAGTAATATGGAGATATTTTTTATTAAATAGCACACATATAACATCAAATTGCTTCTTATTTTAGAATAGGAGAGGGAAAGGAGGGAGGAAGTGAGGGGGAAAATTTAGAACTTAAAATATTGTAAAAGTGAAAGCTTTATCTTGATATGTAATTGGGAAAATTTTAAATAGCTCTAACATATGCTTTGAGCTGCTATGACCTTTACTGCTGCTTATTTCCCCTTGGAAAAGAAAGAAAATTTCTACTGTCCAAAATGGTTTCCAAACTCCTTGGCCTTCTAATTGTTTGAATTCTTTTAGAACAGCTATACTTTTCTAATAAATGGTGATAACTTGGTCTTAAATTACTTGTCTAGAGTACTTCAGTTAATTATATTTGAGACCATATTTATTTGTTATGCTAGGTTGGCATCATTGGGATTTTAATTATGTTTTTGATCTTTATCTTAATCTAATTTGCTATTTACTTTTATCTTTGCCAGTAATATGACAAGTCCAGAGATAGCTGATTCTGACATGACTGATACATCTGTAATGTGTCTTTCCTCTCTGTGTGTATACATACATACATACATATATATATATGTGTATATATACACATGGTTGTATTCAATTTCATTTGTGCAGGTCTCATTTAGTGGTTGACATGGTTAACACTTTCTCATTTACTTAAATCAAGAATCTGTGATATCTGAGTTAATCATCTGCAAACTTTTGTTTCTTTGATTTTTAGATTCTGAATTATTTTTTTCTGGTGTATTATTTGCTATACTATCATATTCCCACCTTCATATTAGTAATCATCAGAACATCAAAATAAGTGATTATTTACCTTGATTTATTTGTGTCAGGTTCTTCATGACTCTAAGCTTCCTTATCTGTTGTGCTAAATACTTATACAGGGAGGGGGAAGTTAGTTGGCACAGTTGATAGATCACAGGTTCTAATTTCAGGACTTGAGGTCAACTCTGACCTCAGACACTTGATACTTACTGTGTGACTTTGGGCAAGTCACTTAACCTTATTGCCCATCCCCATTCCCACCCCACACTATCTCTCTCTCTCTCTCTCTCTCTCTCTCTCTCTCTCTCTCTCTCTCTCTGTCTCTCCTCTCCCTCTCCATATATATATATATATATATATATATATATATATATGGGATCTAATTTTGTTGTTGTTATTACTCTCATTTTACTTATGAATAAATCATCTGCGAGAAGTTAAATTACTTGCCCAGAGTATTTCAGCTAATTATATTTTGAGGCCATTTTGAATTCAGATCTTCCTGAGTCTAATATTCACATATGTCAGTTACATAAAGTCACATGATCCAAGAATCTGACAGTCATGTTGCTACAGTAGAAAAAATAATGAATTTGGAGGCAGGAAACCTATATTTGGATACCATTACTTCTGATTACTCCAGGTGTTGACCTTGGACCACGTGATTTCTAAGGGACCTTCCATCTCTAAATATATGATCTTGAGAACAGTGTTAACTACCTTTAAAAGTAGTGAAAAGAACATTTATCTCTATGAGCAAGAGATGACAAGAAGATCTGGGGTAAATAGGTGGCATAGTGAACAGAATGTTGAATCTAGAGTCTGGAAAACCTAAGTTTTGCAGATCCCACTTCACATTCTTACAACCTAAGCAAGTCACTTAATATCTGTTTGCCTCAATTTCTTCAAGGGCATAATTATAACCCCCTAAATCCTAGTATTATTCTGAGGAGAAAATGAGATAATATTTGCACACAATTTGAATACTTTAAAGTGCTATATGGGTTCTCCTCTACCCCCTCCCCCTCTTACCTCCTTCTCCTCCTCCTCTTACTCCCCTTCTTCCTCTACTTTTCCCCTTTTTCCTCTTCCTCCTCCATTCCCTTCCTCTCCCCTGCAATATTAGTACCAAAATCATAATAATAGCATTAATGATTGTTTGACTGATAGTTTTCCATTTAGGAAAATCTCTATACCTTGGTTACAGATTGTACCCCAAAAGTTACTTAGATGTTTCACAAATAGACCCCAGTAGTACCTAAATATTATCATGCTAGAAAGTGTAGATGGCCTTCTTTACTGGAGAGATTGAAGACTTAAAGTGAAAATGGATGAAGGACATTGCTGTAGAATAATTATTTGTTTTCATATTCATTCACCATAAGCTTGTTTTCTGTTTTGGTTTGAAAATTAGATATTCTAAGTACATGGAATCATAAATGAATAGATACCCTAAAAAATAGTGATGTACATTTTCAAGAAATTAAGATATAGTAAAAAAAATTCCTTTTTTTTTTCAACCAGAGCAACTGCCCTACTCACAGTAAATTTAGACCAAGAGAACCTGGGTTCAAACACTTCTCTAATTTAATACCAGAATGACCTTGCATAAGTTAATGTCAATTAAGCTGTCTTTGAATAAGCTGTCTTTGAATCAGACTGTCCTTCATCTGTAAAATGAGGAGACTGAAGTGGGTGACCTCTGAGATCCCTTCTAGATTTAGGTCTTTGACTTCATTAGAGTCTTAGGAATTTAGGGATTAAAGTTGGAAGGTGACCAGATTTCTGATATGCAGAATATTAACTAAAGGAAAGAAATTATAAGGATTAGACAAATATACTATTAAAATTTTCTGCTAAATACAATTTAAATATTCTGTGATAATGTATTTTATATAGTATAACATCAATTAACATTTAATGTTGCCATCTTTATATATATATATATATATATATATATATATATATATATATATTAAAGACAATTTCTCATTTTAAGTACAGCAAACTCTGAAATATCTACTTAGAGTTATCTGATTGTATATCACCCTTGGCATATTATTTGTCAGTTCAAAGAAAGAAAATTCTACACATTTCTTAAAGCACTGTGACCCTTCAAATGATTTTCTGTCACTAGGCTTTAGTATATATTTTATTTTTTCTTTGAATTTTGTCAAAGTTTTCTCTTTCCACAATTACTTTTTTAGATGTGACCTCCATATCAACTGACAACCACAAATATTATAGAACTGATGCATTAGCTTCACCAATTGTTACTAGGTGAAAATTTTGAACTGATAACCAAAAGGATTTTTAGATTTTTTTTGGTAATGCTTTATAGTCAGAGTGGGGAAAATCTATTGAAATATAAATGAATCACTTGTAAGAAGAACACAGAAGTAAAAAGGGCAAACAATTTTATAGTTGCAAATTGGCAAGTATAATTCTGTATTAGTGATTAAACAAAG